>NW_026869731.1:600000-938256 GCF_905332965.1 Bombus pascuorum | reverse complement strand
TGTTAGACGAGATTGCTCGTTGTTGAAACCGTCGAGTATATTTTAAATAATTAAATAAATTAATATACAGACAATATTCGCTGAGACGCTCGTATCTCTTTTATATCTCTGCCGGCTTGTCGACTAACGGTATAAGACCGGTACCGCGATTATTAAATAATATTAATATTATTTAATAATATTACTATAATGGGAACTCGTCCCTTGGCTCTGTTGGCAACTTGTAACGTCTAATGGGTATGATTTGGATCCATTTGGATTTGAGGTATGGACCAAAATAAACGGGCAAATGCGATTCAAATAGAAGTATAGCCTCGGACGCGGCGCCTCTCGATTCCGCAGGCGTCGTGGCGGATTTTTCCGCTTCGGAGGGAATCGCTGTTGACGACCCGGCACGTCAAAGGAAGGGAAGCCGGCAGAGATGTATAACTAGTAAAATAGGATCGCTAATGACTTGTTAATTAGATCGCTGATAATTCGTTGATAACTGGTTGATAACTGATCGACACCTGACTGTAACTGATTTCCTTGCGATCGCATCTGCTTATTTATACTGGTCGGGGGAGAGTCAGGAAATTCAAATTCGTCTTTGTTCGACAATTGCGCGTACCGGCTACATTGTTTTGCCCGAGTTCATTTATTCTTACACTACGTGTATCTTAACGATCCTAATACTCCAAGGCAAAACAACAACATGATTTGAATCGACCTTTGACTCATGTGGCGCTACAAAGTTATCATCTCAGGAGATTTCAATGCAAAATCTAAGGCATGGGGTGGCACCAAGACTGACAGAAGGGGAAGGATGCAGTCGGAGGTTCTGGACAGGAACCATCTTGCTTCTATTAGGATCGGTAAGGGCTCCACGTTTCAGAGAGGTAATAGGAGGAGTTTCCTAGACATTATGAGTGTTAGTGGTAGCCTCTTTAAGATGCATAAACGTTCTGTGATCCTTGAGGATTGTAGCGCTTCGGACCACAGTTATGTACTACATGGGTTCAAAGGTTTGGTTATGCCTAGGAATAGGGGACGTTTGAGATATTCGACGACGGACATAGCGCGTGAGACGTTTATTTAAAACTTTGACGATAGAAAGGATACGTTATTGGGAGTTCGGATAGGCGTAAATCAAGAGGATTCCGCTCAAGAAAGTTTTTCTTCCCAGGGGGAGTAGGAACCAGAATTATTGGTGGAACGATAAGATAACGCGCCTCCGGGGGGGAGACCCTAAAGAAAAGAAGGGTGGCGCAAAGATCAAGGCGTAGGAACAAGGAGTGTGCCGAACAGGTGGGAGCTGATTATAAGAAGAGCAAAAAAGAGCTTAGGCTAGCTATCTTCTTCAGTAAGAGGCTGGCCTGGAAGGAGTTCACGGCCATCCTTGACCATGATCTGTGGGGTTTGCCTTATAAAGGTGTCATAGTTAGGCTTAGAAGAAGTAAGCCGAATGTAAACCTTGGGAGGGAGCAAGCAGTAAACATCATCGGCAATCTCTTCTCGGAAGAGTACTAGCCAAATGGAAAGTGATCCGGTTGATCTTACTGAACAAACCTGGAAAGGATCCCAGGTTTTCCTCGTCGTACCGACCAATCAGTATTCTACCGGCGATGAGCAAGGTCTGGGAGAATACGTTCAAGTCGGACATTAAGAAGGAATTGGGGATGGATCCGTTTCATCGAAACCAATTTTGGGTTCCGCAAGAGGAAGGATACCATCGATGCCATATCGCAGGTCTGCAAGTTTGCCGATATTTGCAGAAAGAAGGGCCTACTTTGCGTTATGATGCGCATCTATGTTAAAAATGCGTTTAATACTTTGCGGTGGGCGGTAATATTGAAGGAGGCGAGGTGTAGAAGTCTCTCCTATAAATTGACGAGGATTATCACGAACGATTTGAAGGATCGTTTCGTAGTTTTCTCAACCCGAATGGACAGATTATAAGAAAAATCTTTGCCGGAGTTCCTCAGGGCTCAGTGCTGGGCCCGCTACTGCGGAACTACTTTGAACTACTTGCTATCTACTTGCTACTTGCGGAACTACTTGCTATCATGGTGGGCCTAAATAAAAAGGAAAGTGTGAAGGGCACTTTGAACCTCCACATGTAAACTCAATTGGTGTGAACATTCGGGTCTTCAGAGAGCAAGGGAAAACTTTGGCAGGGAAGAAGCTGATGACACGCCAAAGGGTGAAATACCTAGGCATGGTATTGGACACCAAGAGAAATTTTTAACAACTCGGGGAGGAGGAGGAGACTAAGAAAATGGTTTTCGCAAATAAAATTAGCTCAAATGAAGATGAACTTCATTCTAAGCTGTTTAAAAATGAGATTAATTATATTCTAGAATGCATCTTGGTGAATGCTTTATAAATTACCGTACACAAAAATACAGAAATTGATATTACAAAATCATATATTCAAAGATGTAAATGTAGATAAAAAATTAGAATATAATGTTTTTGTAAATGGGAGTATGGGAAGCGTTGGGAACTTCTTGCTATATTTTGATAACATTTAACTGTAATAACATTTTTAGAATATAAAGTTAGTTTGTATATAAAATCTTTCTAAGCTACCTGTAGGATCACATATATGCTAAATTATTTGGAGTTGCTGCTACGTCCGACCGAAAAAGTCCTCGAACACAAAGGATTAAACTACCGACAATGTAACACGTATCCTAACTTATAAAACAACACTACATATACATTTATAGTATATGTTGCTGTTATTAAATGTGTGTGAACAAGGAAATGCGTGGATAAACTGTAAGATAGAGAATATATTTTAATACAGAAGCGTCATATGCACCATTGTATCAAATATTGAAGTTGTTTGACTGGTGAAAATATATATTATAACCTGTTAATATCAGCGTTATACTCATTCAACCACCCTTATTATCTTAATCGAACGAGAATGGTTGAAACAATCATATTGCTCTAGATAGCGACAGTGGCAGAGTAAGGATATGATTAAGGGAATCGTCTGCTGACTCTGGTTATAATTCAATTAAAAATGAGTATCATCAACCTATTGAGCTTAGGTTGTTGCAAAATATTTTCAATACTCCGTTGAGAAAGTTCAGCAGAAATTAAATTCGCAATTAAAAAACCGGATAAAGTATGTATACTA
The DNA here is from genome assembly GCF_905332965.1 of Bombus pascuorum. Classification (NCBI taxonomy): domain Eukaryota; kingdom Metazoa; phylum Arthropoda; class Insecta; order Hymenoptera; family Apidae; genus Bombus; species Bombus pascuorum. The sequence goes on along the minus strand of NW_026869731.1, from coordinate 935,126 downwards.
CAGTAAATAAAATCAAACAGATATATTATTTAAATATTCAATTTACGGATGTGAAAAGAATTGAATAAATGTAAATCGTTTACAGCCAACACGCAATCGAGTCATATACAGAGGCGTCGGTGACTATTGTGAGTAAGAAGGAATGCCAATTATACGTTTATATTGCCGTGCTACTTCACTATATAATGTCATAAAATATTCATCAACTTGAATGTCCTTACGTCCTTTGAAAGATATGCGTGATTACTTTGGTTTCCACGATTCAATAGACAGATTTTCAGAAATGTTTTCGTCTTACCAAAAGTCTGATATTACTTTGTGAAAGTATTCGTCTCGTACACTTCGATACACGAAATAAATATTGAATACTATTGACCTTTCAAAACGATATGTAGCTTTATATTACTTTTGCATTTAGATATTTAATTCCCAATCCAACCTAAATATAAAAAGCGTAATGTCACGTCTTCGGTTTGTATCTTTTCCGGCAATTGCTATTCCAATTATTTTTATTATAAATTAAACTTTCATTATAAATTAAAATTGCTGACCATCGTCAATGTGAGGTTCAATTGTCAGGGTCGAATATGCAGCTACTTTATCTCTACGCCCAATTGTATGCTATTGTACGCAATAATAAGAGCACAAAGCCCTTCGTTCAGTCGCTATCTCACCTCACTTGTATTTCGAAACAAATTGCGGAACAGACGAACAAACGCACGAGCGAATCTCAAATGGACTGTGTGATAGCAAGCTTCCAAGCTGCTCTCAATATTTTTTTTTTAAATTTAATTTGTACTTTACAATTTGTCCAGCTGGATATTTGGTAAATTTTTCGAACTTAAACTGTCAAATGGATGCACAATTTCAGAGCACTTTCGAGAGCTAGTGTCAGAAGAAATCCTCAAACTGGGTTAAAGATGTTCCTGGAAATAAACCAGCCAATAGGGGAGCACGAGGCAGGTGTGGGTTCCCAGGGGGTAGTACCACGCCCTGGGAAACCTCGATGAATCTGATATTCTACTACAGCTAGGCGGTAGCTGTTCGGTGCCTAAGCGCCTACCAGTTCGTCGATTCGGCGCGGAGAATTTCGGAGAAGTTGGTGGGCCCACACCTGTCAAGACCACTCACCTAACCTTCTTGTGGGGCTCCGTGACACACTGCGCCGACTGGATCCGGCGTGGGGTGCGAAAGAGTGAGTGGCACCGGGACTGGAACTCCGTTGACAACTAGGCGACTAAACGAATAGAAATCATGGAAATGACTGATAAAACTTATAACGTTTACGGTGCAGGGGAGGGATACCCCAGTACCGGCGCAACCGCGGGTTGTAAAATGGGCCCCGTTGCTTCGTCATCGAGCAAACGTGGCCGTCCGGGGGTGGACCACCAGGCCCCCGGACGCGCTCAAGCGTCTGGTGAAGAAGTTAGGAGACCGGTGAGGTCCCAGGGCAGAGGAAGCGGCGGCCTGGGAGAGAGGTCCGACGACGGTATGGCGTCGTGCTCTTCCTCTTCGACGATCAAGAGCACGCATGGTAGGCGTGCAAGTAGGAGAACTACTGGGCAGGCAGACCGAACCGCCACCGCCACTAGCGGGGGCACCGGAGGGGGAGAACCCCAAGGTAGCACGCCCGGGGGGGAGGGGATTCGGGCCCCGCGCCTTTGACCGTTCCCAGCAAGAGGAAGAGTTGGAAGGCGGGAGGTGGGGTGGACACATGTAGTTTCAGCGCTTAGGGTTTGGCTATTGGCCGACTGTGCCATTCCTGGAGTGGAAACTCATACAGGCGGAGCGTCGGGGGAGTTCGCAAGATGGCGGCATGCAGACCGCACGCGTAACGATCGCTCTGTATATATAAGTCGTTATTTACGGAAAAAACCAGTTTCGAGTCGTAAAAATTGTTTGAAAGTGAAGTTTTAGTGGTAAAGCAACAGCGGCCCTAGAACTCCAGGTAACGAAGACATCTTATGAATAAGATGTCTAACGAACCTGGAAACGGACTCGGGAGACAATGGGGGATAAGGATCCTGCAACATAACATGCAGAGGTCAAAAATTGTCCCCCATGAAATTAAAGCGGGACTAGAGGCTGACGGGAACGTGATCCTGCTGATGCAGGAACCCTACAGCCTAGAGGGAAAAATACCTGGGCTCGGCGCAGACTTCGCGATCGCCTCTCGGGGCTCGAAGCAAGACCCGCCGATGGCCGCGGCAGGAATCCGCAGCAGAAACATGACGGCCCTTGAGATCGCCGGCCTGTGCACAACCCACTGCGTGTGTGTGCAAATAAGCGACGGCGCAACGGAAATCTACGTCCTCAGCCAGTACTTCCCGCCGACGGAAAACATCGAAGTTGGCATCAAACAACTGGAAGAAGTACTAAGGCACTCCAGGGGCAAGAAAACCATAATCGGCATGGACGCTAACGCCAAATCGCCGTTATGGTATAGCAGGAGCACCGACGACAGAGGCGAAGCCTTAGAGGCCGTCATTGCGCAATACGGCCTACACGTCCTAAATAGACCGGGACAGGCCCACACCTTCGAGACCACCAGAGGACGATCCAACATCGATGTTACCTTGGCGAGCCCAGAGCTCATACCGCTCGTAGAAGAATGGGCATTACACGAGGACGGAACCTCCAGTGATCACAGAATCCTGGAGACGCGCCTAGCCCTTGATAAGGAGAGCCTCCAGCCGCATCAGTCGGTCAGGAGGTACACTGCAAGAACCGCCGACTGGGAGGGGTTCCAAAAAATCCTCCTGGAGGAGAAGGCACTCCTTCAAGAATTCACCCCGCAGCGGGAGGAAGACGTCGAGGAGATGGCGGAGCGCCTGCAGGCGGCCCTGAGAAGAGCCTGCGACGCAACCATCCAGAGGAAGAAATGGCACGCTAAATCCGTGCCATGGTGGACGCCGGAACTCACCAGGGCGAAACGACGTGCCTACCGGGCGAGAAGACGGTATCAAGCGACCAGAGACCCGGAAGAGAGGGATCTGGAAAAAACGCGGGAAACCGTCAGGTCCTACAAGAAAGCAGTGACCGAGGTGAAGAACCGGAACTGGCAGGAATTCGTCATCAAGGAAGGAAACAAGGAGCCCTGGGGCATCGTGTACAAGACGGTCTTAGGTAAAATCAGGAGGGAAGAAGCAGTGTCGACACTGCGGACGCCCGACGGAGAAACCTCCACCGGCCAATCAACCGCGGAAGCGCTGCTGACTGCCCTACTTCCAGAAGACCAGGAAAATACGGACACGGCGGAGCAAGCCGAGATCAGGAGGGAAATGGACACCCTCCCGAACGTCGAAAATGCCGCGGAGTTCAACATGGGGGAACTCGTAGGAGCGGTCAAAAGACTCAAGAGAGGGAAATGCCCGGGACCCTACCTGATCGAGGTGGAGGTCATCCAGCACGCCTGGGGGTGCTCCACCAGGAAATCCTGAGGACAATGAACGCCTGCCTCACCTGGGGAATCTTCCCCAGAATATGGAAAGTGGGAAAGTAATAAATATTCCCAAAGGACCGGACTGCGACAGGAGTAGCCCAAAGTCCTACAGACCGATTTGCCTGCTCTCCATGGTGGGCAAGTTGCTGGAGAGACTTATGGCTACTAAGATGTCAATACGGCTTTCGCCCTGGGAGATCAACCACGGATGCGATAATCCAACTCCGGGAGAAAGCTGCACAGATGAGCGACCGTAAGTACGTCCTTGCAATCGCGCTCGATATATCGGGTGCCTTTGACAACGTCTGGTGGCTTCACGTACTGCACGAGCTGAAAAGAAGAGGTTGCCCCGACAACCTGTACAAGTTGACAAGGAGCTATTTCGCAAACAGGACCGTGCAGATCGCAGGCAAAAATGGAGTTATCACCAGGCCCGTGACTAAGGAGTGCCCGCAGGGCTCGGTATTGGGTCCAAGCTTTTGGAACCTGATATTCGACGACCTGCTGGACGAACTTAGAAGGCACACACCCGAATGCGAGCCGATCGCATATGCGGACGATATAATTATCCTGGTAGCAGGAAACGCCAGGGCAGAAATACAAAAAGCAGGACAGGAAGCAGTCACGCCTGTCTCCGAATGGTGTTCCAGGAAAAAGCTCGAGCTATCGGCAAATAAAACCGAGATGCTCCTGATAAAAGGGAGACTGGACGCCGAGAGGCCTCCAATAATCAAAATTGGGGACAAAAGTATTCGAGCGAAGCAAGCAATCGAGTACCTTGGCGTCCACTTTGAGAACGGCTTCAGAATAAATAAGCACACAGAAGAAACAACCCACAAGGCAAGAAATCTACTCAGCAGTCTCGCGAGAGTGGCCAAGGCGAAGTGGGGACTCGGACAAGTAGCCATGCGTACTCTGTACAAAGGGCTGTTTGAACCGATAATCACGTACGCAGCGGCTGGCTGGAGCGACCTGCTAAAGGGCAACACAAAGGCAAAACTCCTACGAACGCAGAGAATGGCGCTCCTGCAGGTAACAAAAGCCTACAGTACGACATCCACGGACGCACCCCAAATAATTGCAGGAGCCATGCCCATCGACCTCCTTATCGAGGTAAGGGCAAAAGCATACAGGCAGAAGAAGAACCCCTCCGAAGGCAATAGAATCGGAACGATCTACCGCGAAGCCGTTCAGAAGTGGCAGGCCCGCTGGCACACCACGTCAAAAGGTAGAACAACCTTCCAGTACTTCAGGACCCCACAGGAAAGGTTAGCAAACCGCTGGATGAACCCGGACCACTACATGACACAGTTCATAAGTGGTCACGGCGACTTCAAGAGCAAATTGAAGTCTTTCCAGCTGAGCGAAGAGGACACGTGTGACTGCCGCATGGAAGAAACCCCGCAGCACATACTAGAAACATGCCGTCTCTACGAGGAAGATCGTCGGAGGCTGCGGGACTCCATTCAAGACCAAGAACTGGCCAAGGGAGAAGCGGGAGCTCGTCACAAAAGACGTGTATCCCCACTTCCAAGTATTCGCGAGAAGCGTTCAGCTCACCAAGGAACGAAAAAGGAGAACGGCATTGCAAGGAACGAGAGGTCCTCTCCGACAAGAGAAATCCATAAGGATACGAGCGGAAGAGCAACCGAGTCAACCACTGACAAGGACAACAAGGAGAACCCAGCAACAAGCGAGGGAGGAGGAAGAAGAACAAACAAACCACGAAAACAATAGGCATGAGCACAGGAACCACTAAGCAACCAAAGAAAGAAAAAAGGAAATAAACAAACGCACAGTTCATTGGACCACATACAAAGAGGACTAACTGGAAAAGACACGAGAACACAAAAGTACAAAACACAAGAGTAGCAAGAATAAAAGCGCAAGAGCGCAAACCGAGGAGACTACCTGCGACCGTCGGTGCAGGCAGCACCCAAACAATGGGAGCTGTGACGGTGCAGGTTATAATCGGCTGGAAAGCCAACATGCTGGGACCGAGCCTTGAGCTGGCAGCTCCGCCTCCTCGTGGCCCCCGCTGGTAGCGGCGCAGCGCGACGCGTGCGTCGCGAGGCGCCGGCTAAGCGAGCTGCCGCCCGAAAGGGCAGGTTCAACTTGTCCAGTGATCCGCAAGGTGAGGGCAGGGTTTTTCCAAGCCGTGCGCCGACCATCTGCGCGCCGCTCCCTTGACGGGGGGCGCTAGAAAAGTAGGAAATAGTCACAGACCATCGTGACTGCGCTCGCCGGTATGAGTTCTCACTCCAGGCACGGCACGGCCTGAGGCCACCACAGCGCCAAACTACTTGACATAATCTCAGAAGGGAAGTAACCTATATTGAGAAGCAAATTCAGGAACTTTCCCTCTCAGTACAATTATACATAGGAAAGTATTTCAATATCAAATAAATTTATGTTAACTATGATCGATGGTAATGTACATAATACAATTTCATCCACAATTTTCTACGCAACGCTGCCATTTGCGTAGTGCAGCAGACAAAATTTTTCATAATATTATTAAGATGATGCAAGAAGAGATCGCCGAAACTCACCCCCATTGTCCATATTACACGCGTAGATACGCTTTTTCGGATGTTGTTTGCATTTATCACATAAATTCTGAAAACAGAAGTACCGAAGCACGAAGTGCAACAGAGAAACAAGTAATAAAATTCCGTAAGCAAGTAATTCCATAGGTTTTTCCAACTAGATTAAAACTACTGGTAGACTGCTCAGATCTAAAACAGGGTTTGGTAGCACTAATAATAGAAACATAACTCGCCGTTTTTTTGAAAATTTTAAGATATCGGTATCAGTAACGGAAGTTGACAAAGATTTAATAAAAAGAATTCACGCAATGCTTCAAGCTATTTTAAGTGACTGTGACATAAATCTTGACAAATTTCAAAAATATATTCTTGAAAGAATAAGGAAGCTCGTGCAATTGCAACCCCGGTATTTAGCCCTGTCGACGAGGCAGTAAGGAGGACATATTAGGACGTGCGCCGGTAGCGCCGCCACACGCCTACGTTTCGGAGAATGCCTGGGCAGGCGCAGACATCTTGCGACGCGCGACGGCAGAGCCGCCGCACGGGCTACCTCGGAAACTATCCGAGAGCACGTGAGCGCAGGACCACTCCGTATTGAAGGCCAGAGGACGGGCTCCTGCGTCTGATAAGGATAATATTAGCAGAAGGGAGGATATGGAGAAAGGAATGGAAACTGCATCACAGATGACCAAGAAATTCAAGAGGATTGCCAACAGAATAGATAGATCAGAAGGTTAAGGCATGGATCCGGTCATGGCGCCAAGCGCCGAATCAGACACCGGAAACACCATGGCAGGCATCTCGCTGGGAAGTGCGAGTTCGGACGTCGAAGAACCGGTGGCTAATGGGCCCTCGTCTTCATCAAGGTCCACCCAGGGGAAGAAAAAGAAAGTCGACATCCACAGCCTCAGATGTACCTGTGGAGCTGGCCTTGGAGATGAGAACATCCTCCACAGTTGGAATAGGAACCGAATGAATTCGACGGGTAGAGGAGATAATGAAGGTAGCGACGACATCGTGGAATTTAAAAAACACCTACGCTAAGACCCTAAAGGAGGCAGCAAGTTTGCAAAGGATCATACAATTGCAAACTGCGAATACGAGCCATGCTACGCGATGTGTAGCAAGGGGTCTAAAACGAGAACAAGGCACGTAACAGGGTCGCTGTCGTGCCCCACCTATAGGAAGTTATTGAGACAAGGTATCCCAAGTAGATAGCTGACATGAAGATATCGCAAATAAATTGAAATCGGAGCAAGTTTCACAGGACCTGGTGCAACAATACGTTTGGGAACACCGGGTGGACATGGACGATTGCCTGGCTCCAGAGTGAGACGCATGATAGTAGAAGATGAGCGTTAAGGGCCAGGAGAAGAAATGAGGCTATCGTGGATAACTTGGCGAAATGCTACAAGAACAGAAAGAAAAAGTTCCGACTCTCAATCTTTAAAAGTAGAAAACTAGTCTGGAAGAATTTACGGCCACCCTAGACCGAGTCTCTTGGGGCAAACCCTATAAGAACATTATTGGAAAGCTAAAGAATAAGAAGCCGAAGGAGAATCTTGGCAAGGAACAGGCAGCAAATATCACCTATTCTCGGTAGAGGAAATACACGAGCCGGTAGGAGAAGTAGCATGGGATGTAATGCGAAACGAATTGGTCGACGCGGTCCAAATAGACGACTTGATTGAAGCGATGGAGCGACTAAAGAAGAAAAAGGCTGTTGGTATAGACGGGGACCTCGGGTCTAATGTTAAATTAATATTCAAGCATAGAGCATAGTACATGCTCGGGTTAATTAATGATATTTACGTCAGAGACAAATTACGAGATAGACGGTGGCCTGAGAGATCCTTTTGAACAAACCAGGGAAATATCCCAGACTTTGTACGTCTTATCGACCCGTAAATATCCTGCCAGCCATCAGCAAGGTCAGAGAAAATACTTTTAATACGGCGATAGAGAACGAACTGGGTCAGAATTTTCGCAGGAGGAGAAGCACCATCAACGCCATTATGCAGATTAACAAATTCGCCGATTCATGTAGGAAGAAGGGCTTCATCTGCGTGATCATGTGTATTGATATTAAGAATGTTTTCAACACGTTACGACGGGAAGTTATTTTAAACGTGGCGAGGCGCAGGAACCTCTCTTACAAACTGATGAAGTTATTAATGGATTACTTAAATAACAGAGCGATAGTTATGGACAACCAACGCGGGAAGATTAGAAGCAAAGTGTACGTGGGGGACCCACAAAGCTCGGTGGTGGGTCTACTTTTGTGGATCCTCGTGTGCGACGGCCTTTCGGCCAAATTCGACAATATTAATAATCTCAGAGCTATTGCCTTCGCGGATGACTTTGCCATCTTAGTAGGCCTGGACAAGAAATCGGATGTGGAAAACATGCTGAATCGCCTCATGAAGACGATCACTAATTGGTGTGAAAATTTGAGACTTCAGATAGCAGCGGAGAAGTCCGAGATTTTTCTAATGACGGAGATAAGGGTAATGAGAATATTCGACAGCGACATCTCGTAACACGCGTAACACGCGTGGCAACACGCTAACTACAAGGGAGAAGGTTAAGTACCTCGGTGTCTGGATCGACAATAGGAGGAATTATACGGACCTTTTGGAAGCAGCTAGTTGTAGGGCGGACGCAATAGCAGGGGCTTTGAGAGGGCTGTTACCGAACGTTAACGGCCACTCAAATGCATGAAGGAAACTTTATTACCACGTATGGAAGTCGGTTGTGCTGTACACTTCACCGGTATGGGCAAACGCGTTTGGAAAAGTAAAGAACAAGAATATATGAACCAAAATCCAGAGATGCGCACTGATAAGTAAGTCAACGGCATACAGGACAGTCTCGCATGCAGCGTTGTGTGTTCTAACGGGGACCATGTCCGTACATTAAGGAAGTTGTATATAGTTAAGAAAATGGCTGCTCGGGACATCGAAGATCTTGCGGTGGTAATCAAAGATGGAACTTTTCGAAGAAGAAGCTTTGGAGGAATGAAGGTTGGAATGGTCTAGATGCAGACACCTTCCTAAAGAGGAAAAGGAACATAGACTATTTCACAATGCAAATCGCGACTGGGCATGGTATTTTTCACAACTATTGAGTCCGGTTGTACAAAGAAGGGAGTTCTGTTTGGGACGCGATGGAGAATGGACATGTTGGGGAATTGTTCCCACTAGGCGGTTGATGTGGTAGTGACAGTTTTGAGTTCTGTAGCAGCACATGAGATAGAGGACAATTCAAATAATGTTGTTGTTTTGTTTCTGGGCAAAAACAATGTCGTCGCTACGTGCAACCGTCAATCAAAGTCAAATTTAAATTTTCCGATTCTCTCGACCAGTATAACTAAACGGACGCGATCGCGAACGAATCAGTTATTAACAGTTATTAACGGAGTTATACGAGTTATACGAGTTATCAAGTTATCTGCGAGCGAATACGTTTGTACGAGCGTCTCTCGATAGTATATATATTTATTAATTTATTTAATTCCTTCAAATATATTTGACGGGTTACAACAGCAATCTCTCGGTCCCGTTTTATTAATTCTCTACACCATCCACCACAGAATAATCGAAACGTCGGATTGAACAAGCTATCGATCGTCTACGCTCAACATCCAACATTAGTGTCAAAGTTCATCCAAATACGGAAATTCGATTATGGAATTGCAACTGGCAACAGCAATAAAATTGAATGGTGCAATTTTTTCGGTTCGAAGTTCGAAAAAGGGACAGAACACGAAGAAAACAGATATATCAGAAATATAGTATTTTAAGTGTAAAACATTGCCACGATATGAAAAGGAATCTAACAATTCCACAGCATTTCTTAAGGAAACAATTGAGAGTAGACCGTTTTACTTGAAATGGAAGTAACCAATCGAGCTTTCGTAGGAAAAAACCGGAAAACGGTGAGTCAAGGAATGACATAAATTCGCTTGAAACATGTCAGTCAGTTAGCCCTTGCAAAATAAAATAATGATAATTTCATTGATAGGAGATTGTGAATCTAAGGAAAAAGATGAAGATTTATCTAGTACAACAAACACTTCTGAGCTGATAAGGAGAACATCCAGATTAGATTATCTAGGAAGGCTATCAAATTTTGGAAAACATAAACTTATTAATATAGTGTCTAGTCGTCGAGGTAAAAAAGCCACAAAAACAACGGAGAGTTTGCAAAATTAAAAAAGAAAAGAAGCAGAATATGTTTTGTCTGTAAATTTTGCAATGTTCCATTACATAGAGGCGATTGCTTTGAACGATACCACGCTAAGAAAAATATTAAACTATTATTTACTTGAAGAAAATCAGTGTATTCGTTACGGAATATTAAATAAATATTAGTCTGAAAACAATTCTAATAGATCAAATAGATATTAATATAAATATTATGAGTAGTTTCGACAAGTGTGAGTTAACATTTCTATAGGTATGAGAAAAAGCGCGTATATTTCCGCGCGATTTCCAAGTCTAAATAGAGCTGGCGTCAACGATGCATCTGCGATCGAGTGAGAGGTAGACAGTACGTAGGATTTTCAACCGCTATTGGCTGGTAAAATGGTACTATCATACAACAAACGTATAAGGTGAAACCTTGAGTATGTGTGTGTGTGTTTTCTTTCTTTTGTGAAGAGAGTTTTTCTTTTTCATTCTTTTAGTCTCTTTTCTCTCGTTTCTTTTTTCTTTTCTTCTCTCCAGCGTCACATAAAGCGCACAAATGACCAAGTCTTTCCACAGTTCTCTCTCGGTTCGCTATATGTTGCGAATAAAATTGTACTTCAAATCAGCTATATCTCTTTAGTCTTCAGTCTTTCGTATTCATATTTCTTTCTTATTCATATTTTAAATAACCCAGAGCAGTCGAAGCCTGTATGGAATCGATCAAGATTGATCCCACGTAAAAGTAAGTACAAAACTCAGGAGTTTGTCAGTTGTGTATTCGCTATCGTTACTACTCGCACTCCGCACACAATTTATTAATTTATCAACCACAGTTGATCATTTTACAATCCACAGGAAAATGATACTATTGAGAAATAATAATAATAGTCAAAATAATGGTATAGGAACACTAAATTTACACTTGGAATATATATTAGAATAATTATATATGTCGGGTTGGCGTTAGGGGCGTTTAATGAATCTTCACCGGTGTTGTTCATTGTTGTCGCACAGACGTTTATTACACAAATATGGTTGATACAAGATTGACAAGCGGACGCGGTAACTAGACGCTAATGACAATGACCCTAGGTTCGATATAGCGAATCCACGGTCCACGGGATAACGAATATACTTTGCTTCAAAGTCTAAATCGGACTCGACTTACTACTCGTGATACAAGGATCGTTTGATTGGCTCTTTGTTAAGATGTAGATTATTCACCGATCGTACTAGCACACTAGGCGTATAGCTAATGAGACTGCCAGAAAGGAAATGACTTTCCATCACGACGACGCTGCAGAGGAAAACTATGACGGGGTGTGCCTAAGGGCACGAGATCATCGGATTCGTCAAAGAAAGCCTCCACTCGGAGGGTGAGGGAAATAGGCGCTGCTGTTAATTGGTCAATTTCTATGTTGGCGGTTGGAAAAGGATGCTAGCCGCCCTAGAGAGAGAGTTCCTAGCAGGCAACGTCGTACGTGACCAAATCAGGCTTTCCCATAACTTCCCGCAATAGGTGACAGATTTACAGGCTGATAGAATAAAGACTGTTTGTCAATCTGAAGGACTTTAGTTAACTAGGTCCTAAGATTTGTAACGGTTCCTCAGGTTATCTGAACATAAACTGTAAACGATGCATCGGCATCTGGCGATCATCTGGCCCAAAGAATGGGGTCTGTGTGTGGCGAGCTGCGGGGCTGTTGGAAAGTCTTATTATCAAGTGTTTGTACTGCCAATTCTTTAAAGGAAAGCTATGTTACTTTATATCTCTGTTAGGTGGAACGTTCATCCCGTGACCGTGGCTACGCTCGGCGACCGGTTGTCGCCTCGAGCCTAAACTCATTGTCTCAAGTTACGAATGACTGTGTCTGGGTTATTTCGTAAATGCTACAGTATTGAGGCTTTTCCAAATAATTCCAACGGGGGGGCCCGGTGTCCTTTCATCTCCGACACGGCCATCCTGACTATCACACGTCCTCGGGTGTATCTAGAATATTGGATTTTCCCAATGTTAGACTCGATATAACTGTCGTTATTTACAATTTAGTTAAGTGTCAGAATAGGTCAAGGGTCCAGTTTGACAGCAATAATTCTGGTCGGACATTTGATAACGAAAGAGTTAAAAGAGAGTGGAAACCCGTAACGTTACGATTGATATTCGAAGTGCTAGTCGCATTTTGTGAATCATCAGTCTGGGCGTAATGACATGATGGACCATTCTCGATCTCGCACCTGGACGACCCTCAGTTCTCTGGATCAGGATACCACACTGAGCTTTTGTTCAAACACTATGTTAGATGTTATCTCCGTAGTGTTAACGATACTTGAATTGAATTCGGTAACGGTGTGTTGATCCCACATTTACTTTGTTTGGGCCGTATGCCCCCCGTAAGCGTGTGTGTGCCACTATGTTCGATCCGACACCTGATTACCGCACTGGACATGTATGAAGACATTGTCCTTTGCCATATCGCCACACTACGTTAGATGTTATTTCCATGATACTTGAATCGAATTCGGTAACGGTGTGTTGATCCCGCACTTACTTTGTTTGGGCCGTATGCCCCCCGTAAGGCGTATGTGAGCCACTATGTTCGATCCGACACCTGATTACCGCACTGGACATGTATGAAGACATTGTCCTTTGCCATATCGCCACACTGGCATATGCAAACTCTTTCTGCTAAGTGCTGTGGTCAGCATGATCCTCTGGGACCGAGGTACTCGCATCGTCATGGTCACTGTTCTCGTCATCACCGCAGACGTCCAACTCAATAGGAACGCGACTATCTGGCATTTTCTTTAACCTATCATGGCTGTATTTATATGACCGTTTGCCGTCTAGTGTTTTTAAAATGTACCTATCTCCTTCCAAAATTTCCGCTATCACAAATGGACCGCTAAATTTCGGATCTAGTTTCGTTTGGTTCCTTTCCTCGTTTTTCTTTAATACAAAGTCACCGAGATTGAATTTAACTACTTTGGCTTTCGTTTTATCGAATCTTTCCTTATCATACTTAGCGCTATCTTCCATATTTCGTATGGCCTGTTGTCTTACGTTGCAGATATCTATTTCCTTTTCTTCGGTATTTTCAGATAGTAGTAACCCGTAGGGTTTCGCTGTTTTACCAATTAATAATTCTAGCGGACTCGATTTAGTCACACGATGAGTGGTGCAATTTAAAGCTAACTGTATTTCGTCGATCGCGTCTTGCCATGATCGCCCGGTCGTTTCTACTGTTGTAAACATATTCTTTAATGTACCCATAGTACGTTCTACTTGTCCATTCGCTCTACTAGCACCGGTTGCTATTAGGTGGAGTTTAATTTGTCTATCCTTACAAAAATCTTGAAATTCTTTGCCGGTAAAACATCGCCCTTGATCTGCTATTATCCGAGAGGGACTGCCGAATAGAAATATGGCGGACTTAAGTGCCTTAACGGTGCTAAGTGAGTCTATTTTACGAGTGTGGTGTAAGTATACAAATTTGGTAAAGGCATCGATCAGGACAATGACGTATTCTTTCGAGTCGTTCTTGCCGCTCAGCTTTCCCGTTATGTCTACGTGAATGGTATGCCAAGGTATGCTGGTCTTAGGTATGGGATGTAATTCAACTTGCACTTTGCCTGAATTCGCCTTAGAAATCTGACAAGCATGACAGTTCTCTACGAATTTGCGAACATATTTCGCCATCCCTTCGAACCAGTAATACTCGTACAGTTTCTCGAGCGTTTTATCCCAACCTAAGTGCATAATTGACTGGTGTATGTGGTTAATGACGGACCACCTAAACCCTCTTGGTACGATGGGCAGGCAGAGGGTCTTGCCTCTCCTTTGTATTTTACGGTAAAGGGTACCGGATCGTAACTCATACGTACTCGCAATGTCTTCCGCGAGCTCGTCGTTTCGCAGTTTGTTGACGATTTCAGAAATTTGAGGGTCGCGACGTTGTTCCGCTAGTAGCCAATCTTCCGAGATTTCGGCCAGATTAATTTTCTTTTCTTCGATCTTGTTGGTGGGGGCGCGGTCGGTGTCTACAAGATTACGCGAGAAGAAATCTACGTGGGCCATTCGTTTGCCTTCTCGATACATAATGTCGAAAGTGAAAGTTTGCAAGTAAGCCCACCACCTATGAACCCTGTCACTTAGACTTACTTTATTACGAGCTGCTTTTAACGAGTTACAATCAGTGACAACGAGAAATTCCCGTCCGTGTAAATAGTGGCGAAACTGTTTAACGGCGTTTACAACTGCCAGGGTCTCTAGTTCATATGAATGATATCTGGATTCCGCGGGGCTCGTTCTCTTACTGTAATATTCTATTACTCGGTTTCTGCCGTCGATTTTGTGCATTAAAATAGCGCCGTATCCGTCCGAACTAGCGTCAGTATGTAATTCTATCGGGTAATTCGGGTCAAATATCATCAACACCGGCTCGTTGGTCAGGATGGAAATTATTTTTTGCCTTATGGTTTCGTGTCTATCTGTCCAAGTTAGGTTTTTAATACCGGAGGTAAGTGCGTACAATGGTTTCATTACCTGCGAAAATTTAGGGACGAATTTTCGGAAATAGGAGACTAAACCTATGAACTGCCTAAGTTGAGCGACGGTCGTTGGTGCCGGTAGAGAACTCAAGGCTTGTATTTTACCCGGATTTGGGCGAACTTCTCCGTTATGAACTACGTACCCGAGATAAAGTACAGACGTCTTGAGAAAGGAACACTTCGAAAAATTGAAGGAGAACCCGGCGTTTACGAGGGTACCTAGTACGATGCGTAATCTTTCTAGAGCCTGGTCTACCGATTCAGCGATGATTAGGACGTCATCCAGGTAGACAACGACGTACGAGTGGGCGAGGCCGCCCAAGGCATTGAGAATAGCCCTCTGGAAAACGGACGGTGCGTTTTTCAATCCAAACGGCATCGTCGTATACTCGTATTGCCCGTCGGGGGTGACAAACGCTGTATATTCTGTCGAATTGGGATGAATGGGGATTTGATGGAACCCGCTGGCCATGTCGAGGCTAATGAAGTACTTCGCCCTTTGCAATCTCGCGATTTGATCCGCGATAAGAGGTAGAGGATATCGGTCCGCGACCGTATTTTTGTTTAGCTCTCGAAAATCTACGCACAACCTATCCGAGCCGTCCTTCTTCTTTACGAGTAACATAGGGCTCGCGAACGGTGAGTTACTAGGCCTTATAATTTCTGCCTTAATTAATTCGCTTATTCGTTCGCGCACTATGCTTCGCTCTGCCTCGCTAAGCCTGTAGGGGCTTCTTTGTACGGTGATATTAGGATCGATCAGACGTATCTCTAACTGTCCCGTATTTACTCGTGCACGCGGGAAACCCGTAATAAATGAACTTTTGAATTCTTCGAGGATGGAGATCAATCGGTCTTTGTCTTTACCGAACACCTCGGTGTCGACCCCATTAATATCGATTTTACTTTCGGCGGTTACATTGTAAACATTGGCAGCTTTTGCCCTGCAGATACTGAGGCTATTTTGGGTAATATTTACGTTAAAACCTTGGCTCAAAATTTCGCGGCCTATCATGATGTCGTAATTTAGGTAGCCGTCGGCAAGGATGTGAAAAATTATTTCCAACGCAAAACCATTAATACGTACTATGGATGCAATTTGAGACGTGCAATTAATACGGTGATTTCCTATCCCTCACATTACTACTACGTCGGTCGTTCTTTTGCCGGAAAATTTCGAGGCTACGGACTCTTTGATTAGCGAACATTCGGCTCCAGAATCGAAATAAAACGAGAACGACTCACCCAGATGGCTTAAGTTACCAGTTGAAGACTCCACCACGCAGGAGTTGACTCGACGTTCGTTATCGGGGTTGCGATTTGTTTCCTGCTGCAGCGGGCAGTTGGGTGCGATGTGGCCCTCTCCGCGACACTTGAAGCATGACACCTTGGACGATCCAGCCGGTCGGCTTTACTCCTGTCCCTCGGTTCTCATTCTCGTACGACACTCCGCTATCTTATGCCCGGGAATACCACAGTGACGACACCTGATCCGGGGGCCAGGTAGCTTCTGCCGTTTAACTTCGGGGCCTGCTGATGGATTTCCTGACGGAGGCGCCAGCCTCTTCTTCGCGTAGTGGAAAGCATTCATTTCCGTCCAAAATTGGTCCAGAGTCTTGATGTCGCTTGTAAGCGCTAGTTTCTCGATACGTTCGTCGCGTAGACTCAGGTGATGGAGAACGGTGGCGTTGACTATCTCGACCCCGTTCAGATGATCCCACCTTGCCCCAAGGAGGGAACGGAGACGAACACCATAGGCTCCTATGGATTCGTCCTGCAGCTGAGGTTCGGCCACCATCTTCATTAGCGCTGAGGTTGCCGTCTCTTTACCACCATAGCGCATAAAGAAAAATTCCTTAAATTTGGTCCAGGTGAAGCCCTTACCGAACGGTAACCGCGCGAACCATGGTGCGGCACTACCGCCCATTGTACGGCTTAAAATGAAAAATAGTTCGTCGCTACGGATGAGCCTTTCGTCCATGAACTGACTAACAAGTGAGCACCACGCGAGCGGATCGGCGCCCTCGACTTCGGGATTGAAATGCGGCAATGATATTTCCTTAGGATCCGCACTCACCCTTTGCTCTCTCAATTGGCACTTGATGTCCCGAAGCTCCCCCATAATTGTAGGCGGTGGTGATACTCCCTTAGGTTCCGCACTCACCCCTGGCTCCTTCCATTGACTCAAGACAGCCAGAAGCCGCTTCGAAATTGTAGACGGTGGTGATCCCACTTCTGATGTCGGGTTGACGTTAGGGGCGTTTAATGAATCTTCACCAATGTTGTTCATGGTTGTCGCACAGATATTTATTACACAAGTATGGATGATACAAGATTGACAATCGGACGCGGTAGCTGGACGCTAATGACAATGGCCCTAGGTTCGATATAGCGAATCCACGGTCAACGGTATAACGAATATACTTTGCTTCAAAGTCTAAGTCGGACTCAACTTACTACTCGTGATACTAGGAACGCTTGATTGACTCTTAGCTAATCGGATTGCCAGAAAAGAATGACTTTCCGTCGCGACGAAGTTATGGGAAAGCCTGATTTGGTCACGTACGACGTTGCCTGCTAGGAACTCTCTCTCTAGGGCGGCTAGCATCCTTTTCTAACCGCCAACATAGAAATTATATATATATATATATATAATTATATATATATATATATATATATATATATATATATATATATATATATATATATATATGTCGGAGATGAAAGGACACCGGGCCCCCCCGTTGGAATTATTTGGAAAAGCCTCAATACTGTAGCATCTACGAAATAACCCAGACACAGTCATTCGAAACTTGAGACAATGAGCTTAGGCTCGAGGCGACAACCGGTCGCCGAGCGTAACCACGGTCACGGGATAAACATTCCACCTAACAGAGATATAAAGTAACATAGCTTTCCTTTAAAGAATTGGCAGTACAGACACTTGACAATAAGACATTCCAACAGCCCCGCAGCTCGCCACACACAGACCCCATTCTTTGGGCCAGATGATCGCCAGATGCCGATGCATCGTTTACAGTTTATGTTCAGATAACCTGAGGAACCGTTACAAATCTTAGGACTTAGTTAACTAAAGTCCTTCAGATTGACAAACAGTCTTTATTCTATCAGCCTGTAAATCTGTCACCTATTGAGGGAAGTTATGGGAAAGCCTGATTTGGTCACGTACGACGTTGCCTGCTAGGAACTCTCTCTCTAGGGCGGCTAGCATCCTTTTCTAACCGCCAACATAGAAATTGACCAATTAACAGCAGCGCCTATTTCCCTCACCCTCCGAGTGGAGGCTTTCTTTAACGAATCCGATGATCTCGTGCCCTTAGGCACACCCCGTCATAGTTTTCCTCTGCAGCGTCGTCGCGACGGAAAGTCATTCTTTTCTGGCAATCCGATTAGCTAAGAGTCAATCAAGCGTTCCTAGTATCACGAGTAGTAAGTTGAGTCCGACTTAGACCTTGAAGCAAAGTATATTCGCTATCCCGTTGACCGTGGGTTCGCTATATCGAACCTAGGGCCATTGTCATTAGCGTCCAGCTACCGCGTCCGATTGTCAATCTTGTACCAGCCATACTTGTGTAATAAATATCTGTGCGACAACCATGAATAACATTGGTGAAGATTCATTAAACGCCCCTAACGCCAACCCGACATCAGAAGTGGGATCACCACCGTCTACAATTAAGGAGCAGCTTCTGGCCATCGCGAGTGAATTGAAAGAGCAAGAGGCGGGTGCGGAACCTAAGGAAGTATCACCACCGTCTACAATTTCGAAGCGGCTTCTGGCTGTCTTGAGTCAATGGAAGGAGCCAGGGGTGAGTGCGGAACCTAAGGGAGTATCACCACCGCCTACAATTATGGGGGAGCTTCGGGACATCAAGTGCCAATTGAGAGAGCAAAGGGTGAGTGCGGATCCTAAGGAAATATCATTGCCGCATTTCAATCCCGAAGTCGAGGGCGCCGATCCGCTCGCGTGGTGCTCACTTGTTAGTCAGTTCATGGACGAAAGGCTCATCCGTAGCGACGAGCTATTTTTCATTTTAAGCCGTACAATGGGCGGTAGTGCCGCACCATGGTTCGCGCGGTTACCGTTCGGTAAGGGCTTCACCTGGACCAAATTTAAGGAATTTTTCTTTATGCGCTATGGTGGTAAAGAGACGGCAACCTCAGCGCTAATGAAGATGGTGGCCGAACCTCAGCTGCAGGACGAATCCATAGGAGCCTATGGTGTTCGTCTCCGTTCCCTCCTTGGGGCAAGGTGGGATCATCTGAACGGGGTCGAGATAGTCAACGCCACCGTTCTCCATCACCTGAGTCTACGCGACGAACGTATCGAGAAACTAGCGCTTACAAGCGACATCAAGACTCTGGACCAATTTTGGACGGAAATGAATGCTTTCCACTACGCGAAGAAGAGGCTGGCGCCTCCGTCAGGAAATCCATCAGCAGGCCCCGAAGTTAAACGGCAGAAGCTACCTGGCCCCCGGATCAGGTGTCGTCACTGTGGTATTCCCGGGCATAAGATAGCGGAGTGTCGTACGAGAATGAGAACCGAGGGACAGGAGTAAAGCCGACCGGCTGGATCGTCCAAGGTGTCATGCTTCAAGTGTCGCGGAGAGGGCCACATCGCACCCAACTGCCCGCTGCAGCAGGAAACAAATCGCAACCCCGATAACGAACGTCGAGTCAACTCCTGCGTGGTGGAGTCTTCAACTGGTAACTTAAGCCATCTGGGTGAGTCGTTCTCGTTTTATTTCGATTCTGGAGCCGAATGTTCGCTAATCAAAGAGTCCGTAGCCTCGAAATTTTCCGGCAAAAGAACGACCGACGTAGTAGTAATGTGAGGGATAGGAAATCACCGTATTAATTGCACGTCTCAAATTGCATCCATAGTACGTATTAATGGTTTTGCGTTGGAAATAATTTTTCACATCCTTGCCGACGGCTACCTAAATTACGACATCATGATAGGCCGCGAAATTTTGAGCCAAGGTTTTAACGTAAATATTACCCAAAATAGCCTCAGTATCTGCAGGGCAAAAGCTGCCAATGTTTACAATGTAACCGCCGAAAGTAAAATCGATATTAATGGGGTCGACACCGAGGTGTTCGGTAAAGACAAAGACCGATTGATCTCCATCCTCGAAGAATTCAAAAGTTCATTTATTACGGGTTTCCCGCGTGCACGAGTAAATACGGGACAGTTAGAGATACGTCTGATCGATCCTAATATCACCGTACAAAGAAGCCCCTACAGGCTTAGCGAGGCAGAGCGAAGCATAGTGCGCGAACGAATAAGCGAATTAATTAAGGCAGAAATTATAAGGCCTAGTAACTCACCGTTCGCGAGCCCTATGTTACTCGTAAAGAAGAAGGACGGCTCGGATAGGTTGTGCGTAGATTTTCGAGAGCTAAACAAAAATACGGTCGCGGACCGATATCCTCTACCTCTTATCGCGGATCAAATCGCGAGATTGCAAAGGGCGAAGTACTTCATTAGCCTCGACATGGCCAGCGGGTTCCATCAAATCCCCATTCATCCCAATTCGACAGAATATACAGCGTTTGTCACCCCCGACGGGCAATACGAGTATACGACGATGCCGTTTGGATTGAAAAACGCACCGTCCGTTTTCCAGAGGGCTATTCTCAATGCCTTGGGCGGCCTCGCCCACTCGTACGTCGTTGTCTACCTGGATGACGTCCTAATCATCGCTGAATCGGTAGACCAGGCTCTAGAAAGATTACGCATCGTACTAGGTACCCTCGTAAACGCCGGGTTCTCCTTCAATTTTTCGAAGTGTTCCTTTCTCAAGACGTCTGTACTTTATCTCGGGTACGTAGTTCATAACGGAGAAGTTCGCCCAAATCCGGGTAAAATACAAGCCTTGAGTTCTCTACCGGCACCAACGACCGTCGCTCAACTTAGGCAGTTCATAGGTTTAGCCTCCTATTTCCGAAAATTCGTCCCTAAATTTTCGCAGGTAATGAAACCATTGTACGCACTTACCTCCGGTATTAAAAACCTAACTTGGACAGATAGACACGAAACCATAAGGCAAAAAATAATTTCCATCCTGACCAACGAGCCGGTGTTGATGATATTTGACCCGAATTACCCGATAGAATTACATACTGACGCTAGTTCGGACGGATACGGCGCTATTTTAATGCACAAAATCGACGGCAGAAACCGAGTAATAGAATATTACAGTAAGAGAACGAGCCCCGCGGAATCCAGATATCATTCATATGAACTAGAGACCCTGGCAGTTGTAAACGCCGTTAAACAGTTTCGCCACTATTTACACGGACGGGAATTTCTCGTTGTCACTGATTGTAACTCGTTAAAAGCAGCTCGTAATAAAGTAAGTCTAAGTGACAGGGTTCATAGGTGGTGGGCTTACTTGCAAACTTTCACTTTCGACATTATGTATCGAGAAGGCAAACGAATGGCCCACGTAGATTTCTTCTCGCGTAATCTTGTAGACACCGACCGCGCCCCCACCAACAAGATCGAAGAAAAGAAAATTAATCTGGCCGAAATCTCGGAAGATTGGCTACTAGCGGAACAACGTCGCGACCCTCAAATTTCTGAAATCGTCAACAAACTGCGAAACGACGAGCTCGCGGAAGACATTGCGAGTACGTATGAGTTACGATCCGGTACCCTTTACCGTAAAATACAAAGGAGAGGCAAGACCCTCTGCCTGCCCATCGTACCAAGAGGGTTTAGGTGGTCCGTCATTAACCACATACACCAGTCAATTATGCACTTAGGTTGGGATAAAACGCTCGAGAAACTGTACGAGTATTACTGGTTCGAAGGGATGGCGAAATATGTTCGCAAATTCGTAGAGAACTGTCATGCTTGTCAGATTTCTAAGGCGAATTCAGGCAAAGTGCAAGTTGAATTACATCCCATACCTAAGACCAGCATACCTTGGCATACCATTCACGTAGACATAACGGGAAAGCTGAGCGGCAAGAACGACTCGAAAGAATACGTCATTGTCCTGATCGATGCCTTTACCAAATTTGTATACTTACACCACACTCGTAAAATAGACTCACTTAGCACCGTTAAGGCACTTAAGTCCGCCATATTTCTATTCGGCAGTCCCTCTCGGATAATAGCAGATCAAGGGCGATGTTTTACCGGCAAAGAATTTCAAGATTTTTGTAAGGATAGACAAATTAAACTCCACCTAATAGCAACCGGTGCTAGTAGAGCGAATGGACAAGTAGAACGTACTATGGGTACATTAAAGAATATGTTTACAACAGTAGAAACGACCGGGCGATCATGGCAAGACGCGATCGGCGAAATACAGTTAGCTTTAAATTGCACCACTCATCGTGTGACTAAATCGAGTCCGCTAGAATTATTAATTGGTAAAACAGCGAAACCCTACGGGTTACTACTATCTGAAAATACCGAAGAAAAGGAAATAGATATCTGCAACGTAAGACAACAGGCCATACGAAATATGGAAGATAGCGCTAAGTATGATAAGGAAAGATTCGATAAAACGAAAGCCAAAGTAGTTAAATTCAATCTCGGTGACTTTGTATTAAAGAAAAACGAGGAAAGGAACCAAACGAAACTAGATCCGAAATTTAGCGGTCCATTTGTGATAGCGGAAATTTTGGAAGGAGATAGGTACATTTTAAAAACACTAGACGGCAAACGGTCATATAAATACAGCCATGATAGGTTAAAGAAAATGCCAGATAGTCGCGTTCCTATTGAGTTGGACGTCTGCGGTGATGACGAGAACAGTGACCATGACGATGCGAGTACCTCGGTCCCAGAGGATCATGCTGACCACAGCACTTAGCAGAAAGAGTTTGCATATGCCAGTGTGGCGATATGGCAAAGGACAATGTCTTCATACATGTCCAGTGCGGTAATCAGGTGTCGGATCGAACATAGTGGCTCACATACGCCTTACGGGGGGCATACGGCCCAAACAAAGTAAGTGCGGGATCAACACACCGTTACCGAATTCGATTCAAGTATCATGGAAATAACATCTAACGTAGTGTGGCGATATGGCAAAGGACAATGTCTTCATACATGTCCAGTGCGGTAATCAGGTGTCGGATCGAACATAGTGGCACACACACGCTTACGGGGGGCATACGGCCCAAACAAAGTAAATGTGGGATCAACACACCGTTACCGAATTCAATTCAAGTATCGTTAACACTACGGAGATAACATCTAACATAGTGTTTGAACAAAAGCTCAGTGTGGTATCCTGATCCAGAGAACTGAGGGTCGTCCAGGTGCGAGATCGAGAATGGTCCATCATGTCATTACGCCCAGACTGATGATTCACAAAATGCGACTAGCACTTCGAATATCAATCGTAACGTTACGGGTTTCCACTCTCTTTTAACTCTTTCGTTATCAAACGTCCGACCAGAATTTTTGCTGTCAAACTGGACCCTTGACCTATTCTGACACTTAACTAAATTGTAAATAACGACAGTTATATCGAGTCTAACATTGGGAAAATCCAATATTCTAGATACACCCGAGGACGTGTGATAGTCAGGATGGCCGTGTCGGAGATGAAAGGACACCGGGCCCCCCCGTTGGAATTATTTGGAAAAGCCTCAATACTGTAGCATCTACGAAATAACCCAGACACAGTCATTTGAAACTTGTGACAATGAGCTTAGGCTCGAGGCGACAACCGGTCGCCGAGCGTAACCACGGTCACGGGATAAACATTCCACCTAACAGAGATATAAAGTAACATAGCTTTCCTTTAAAGAATTGGCAGTACAGACACTTGACAATAAGACATTCCAACAGCCCCGCAGCTCGCCACACACAGACCCCATTCTTTGGGCCAGATGATCGCCAGATGCCGATGCATCGTTTACAGTTTATGTTCAGATAACCTGAGGAACCGTTACAAATCTTAGGACTTAGTTAACTAAAGTCCTTCAGATTGACAAACAGTCTTTATTCTATCAGCCTGTAAATCTGTCACCTATTGCGGGAAGTTATGGGAAAGCCTGATTTGGTCACGTACGACGTTGCCTGCTAGGAACTCTCTCTCTAGGGCGGCTAGCATCCTTTTCTAACCGCCAACATAGAAATTGACCAATTAACAGCAGCGTCTATTTCCCTCACCCTCCGAGTGGAGGCTTTCTTTGACAAATCCGATGATCTCGTGCACTTAGGCACACCCCGTCATAGTTTTCCTCTGCAGCGTCGTCGCGACGGAAAGTCATTCTTTTCTGGCAATCCGATTAGCTAAGAGTCAATCAAGCGTTCCTAGTATCACGAGTAGTAAGTTGAGTCCGACTTAGACTTTGAAGCAAAGTATATTCGTTATCCCGTTGACCGTGGATTCGCTATATCGAACCTAGGGCCATTGTCATTAGCGTCCAGCTACCGCGTCCGATTGTCAATCTTGTATCATCCATACTTGTGTAATAAATATCTGTGCGACAACCATGAACAACATTGGTGAAGATTCATTAAACGCCCCTAACGTCAACCCGACATATATATATATATATATATATATATATATATATATATATATATATATATATATATACATATATATATATACATATAGCTAGGATTAGGAGAAAGTAAATTTTTCTTTAAAGGAAAGATGGTTATGTATATGAAAATCAACAATGTATTGAAAATACAAAAAACAAAAGAAGAAAACTGTATTTGTTATTACGACTTACCTTTACATGTAGAATAATTTCCTATCCGGTTACTGTACTACCCCATTCATCCTGGAACAAATTTTTAGGTTAAAATTATTTATACAAAACTAATATGTATACGAATCTTTTCATTTTATAAAATTGTATGTACAAAATATTTAACTTCGCTAAATCTCTTTATATAGAAACTTTGCAGCTCAAGTTTCTAATCAAATTCAATTCTCCACTTAATACTCATTACCAAGTAATGCTTGGTAAATTAAAATATTATAACGTTCAGTAAATTTTTATATGA
Source organism: Bombus pascuorum (assembly GCF_905332965.1). Taxonomy (NCBI): domain Eukaryota; kingdom Metazoa; phylum Arthropoda; class Insecta; order Hymenoptera; family Apidae; genus Bombus; species Bombus pascuorum. Next base: position 910,379 of record NW_026869731.1, on the reverse strand, counting down.
TGTACACTGTACCTTGACTCGAATACGAAAGACGATTGAACAGCACCGATGTCTATTATAATAGTGAAGACAAAGGAGTGGTGCTGCTTGCTGATTGGCTACGCTCTAGGATTACAGGTGGAACATGTGCCCGATCATTGCGCAGAAGTTACCTTGTGACATACTTGTAAAATCTAGATGTGATTATTTTGTTAATTTTACATGGTTGTATTTCAATTTGAAGATTAATTAAATAAATGTTTAATAACGATTTTAATACCGAAAATAACGATTATTATACTCCGAATTTTTATATGGTTATAGTATAGTAAAATATATGAAATACATGTATGTGTTATGTACAACGGCACACGAAAGTATTCGAAAGCTCGCTACTGAAATATTAAAGACATATAAAAGTTAGAGAATACTCGTTACAGTAACACGCAAAAACAGAGTTATAAAAGTTTCTCTATTTCTATTTCTTACCTCATTTTAATATTTAGTTCGATCGCTTTTGCCTCGAATAACATCTCTAGGACATTGTGACATTTATGTCAATGTTATTCCATATTTAAGTAATTATCTGTTTTCATATCGTTTCCTTACTTATTTTACAATTATTTTGTCTTCTACCTATTCCATCCCATAAATATCATATTGGGTTTATATATTGGCTCTGTGATGGCGTGTGTTGTACAGTATCCATTTTTTCACAACTCAGGTTCAATGTTTCGGATCTATATCCTGTCGAAAGTGAAGATTATGTATTTTTAGCATTTTCAGCATTATTCCATTTTTTTATAATATAATGGATTGTATTATATTCGATTTACATCTCTTAAAGAGATCGGCTATCTCTCTGTAAGATTTCCATCTTTATGCAGTTTTAATATTACTTCACGCTCGGACTTTTGTATTTCAGATCTCTTCGAGTTCATGTCTGCACTCTATTAATCGTAACTGATTATAACATTAAAATCAGTAAATGACGTCTTAGCGCAAATTAAGTTCGTTAGTATTAATATTTACTGCGTAAATTCAATGTAAATATCGCTCATTTCGAAGCGTCCGATTATTTTGTGATTCTCTTTTTGCGTGTTTCTGTAATGAGTATTCTCCAACTTTTACAAATATTGTCCAATTCAAATTCTACATACGCAATCCTGATACTTATATCCTAATACAGTTATCATATTACCTTGAAATATAAAATCTATCTCATATATTTTTATTCTTTAATGTTTCAATGGCGAGCGTTCAAATAATTTCAAAGACGCTATATGCCTATGCAAAATATAATATTCAAACTGTTACACATTCAAAATATGTAATATTTGTGCAATATTTTACATTATGAATGTAATTTTAATCGTTCGTTATTAATAATCGTTCTTATTAATATTTTGTTGTCAATTGAAAATCGATTTATAAGAGGGAAAAATTTTTTATTACAAATAGACTAATAAAAAGTTTTTCACTAAGATGTATTGCAAACAATAAATTTAAATAAAAATGGATGATTAGATGATTTTTCTAAGGAAATAAAAACGCATAAGGAATAAAAATCGAGTAGTTATAACATAGTTGATAAAATTTTATTCCTTGTTCCTTATTCAATAGACTGCGGAATTTTAGGCCTTGATATTTGTGTTAGGTATGCATATCTCGCTGACATTCGATAAGAACGAAAAGCATTCCCTTAACACTTTCCCTCCTTGAGAATGTCCTTAGTGCTATAACAAATGATTCTTGTAAACAAAATATTATTCTTAGCTCGATCCTAGCTAGCAAGCCCGACCCTGACAAAAGATAATACCAACCTTTGTATACAGGGTATCCGGTTACATGTTTTCGAAAATTTAAGAGATGATTCTTGACACCGAGATAAGACGAAAATCAAGAATAAAAGAATTGCGTTTTCGACTTTGTTTTTTTTTTATTTTGACAGTTAAAAATACCCTGCACGTGAGTAATCCTCCTTATACCAACGAAGAGTGGTCAACCTATCCAGCGGGGCGCACAGTGATCCTCAATCCGAACGATACATTAGCGGTAGCTTACTTCTTACAAGCCGTAGAAAAGATCTAGGTATTCAGAAACGTGAATAACCCCACGCGACGTTTTGCAAAATACCTTTGCGATGGGTATAGTCCTATTGGGATATTTTTCGGCGTATAAACTTTTACGTTATTGTCGACCGCCGTATCACAGCAAAAGTACATGTCCGAAAGTTCTGCAAATGTATAATATTTTATAATATTATACAGTATAATCACATTTTATAATAAATGTGACTAGTAAAAACGCACACCACGCAGTGCGTGTACTGTATACACAAAATACACCCAAGTAACGCTTTAACTGAATATTTCCAGTTCTTTGAAAGCTCTTCTTCGACTATTGGAATGATTCTGTTACTCAAGAACTGTTCTAGCCTCTTGCTTGAAAACAGTTAAAATACGGCAATATAGTGATGGAGAGTTCATTTAAAAAGAAAAATTTACGATACTCATTACCAATGCTTTCACCTTTTTTGTATAACTCGAAATTATCTAGCAACAGTCGAAAGCAAGTGTATAGTATTGAGAAAGCGAATAGGCAGGCAATCCGATGTGTTTAAAAACGCACAAACCTATTTGGTACAATCTTCAAACTTTACGTAATTAGAGATTTATTCATATTTCATATTTACCAGATGATCATTGGAAAAGTGGACTTTCTACTTACCAGGTGGGTTTCCGAAATATATCATTTCTTCGAGCCTTAATTAATAGCCAATAAAACAATAAAAATATTGAGATATGGTTTTTAATTTTTACAATGGTAACGTGAATACTCTGAGATAACTCTAACATAGATTAGAAGCACGATCATCGCATTCATTATTTATTTTTAAGTAAACATTTTCACTATATATATTTGTGGAGTAATGTAAAATATTAATTTGACATTCTGTGATGAAAAGTGAATATTTATCGAAAAATTTATAGCCGGCTCTTCAACAGTTTTTATAAAATGTCAAATTAATATTTTATATTATTTCACAATGTATATCAGATACGAAACACCAGTCTATGCGTTGAAGCGCTATTAACCCTTTCGCTTCGGCAGTCCAGTCCACCGACGTACCGTCACTGAATGGAAACGTTGCTGTATATACGTTTTCCTAAGTCTCAAATAACAATAATTCTTGTAAGAACCGTGTATGAAATATCGCTTCACTGTCAATGTTTGTTTTTATTATTTCTTATATTTATTTTAATGTACGATAGAAAGTAATGAAAAGAAATGTCCATAACATGTAATACGGTTTTGATCTCATAAAGACAATCTTTAAGTTTGTACTGTTAATTTCTAATCTAAGAAATTCCCTGGCGCATTTACTTTCCAAAACACTAAATACTCATATCGCTATCGTTTATCATCGAAACATCTATGTATCTGCGTTATCTTTATCCTAAAGTAGTTATTATTTTGGGGCTTAGGCCCATTCAAAGTTAAATAAAACTGTAAATTATAAAGTCATATCATGGTATCGTAACTGCCGAAAAAATAAAAGGACACGTAGCGGCGCATGAGCTAGAGGACAATTCAAATCATGTTGTTGCTTTACCTCGGAGTATCAATATAAAACCTCCACGATGACCGTCCCTATTGCGACAACATTCTGTCCGTATTACGTCTCGCACTCTCCCAGGGGGAAAGTCCTCACTCTTACCACCTTTCTAACCTCATCTTTTGTAACTATTGAGGCACTTTTTTTTTTAATTTTATTTTGGTTATTTTACAATTTGTCCTTGCGGACATTTGGTAAAGTGTTATATCTTGTTGGTGAAGAATAAAAAAAATATATAAATAAAAAAATAATATAGCATGTGGGCGGCTACCTCCAGCGGGGTGCCAGCTTCGTTTTTTCTAAGTTATATCTTTTATGAGGTCTATTGGGTGTTTCCTTTTTAGTCTTCTTGCGATGTTTGTTGTGTTGCACGTTTCAGCTGCCAGCTGGTTCGGGTGTGTTTCTGTTCTTATTCTGCATCTTGTTGCGAATCTGGGAATCTCTTCCTTCACCGTTGGTATTCCCAGGTCTTTCCGTATGTCTTCGTTTCTAACGAACCACGGGGCGTTTACCATTGTTCTAAGGATTTTGGCTTGGATTGTTTCTATTTTGTTTATATGGCTCATTGCTGCTGTTCCCCATAGTGGAATTCCGTATGTCCAGATTGACTTTATGATTATTTTGTATCTTTTCAGTTTGTTTTCTGTGCTTAGTTTGGATTTTCGGCTTGTTAGCCAGTGCATTTGTCTCCTTGCTATCTGTATCTTGTCTATTATTGATTTGATGTGCTGTTTCCATATGAAGCGTGTATCTATGTGAAGTCCAAGGTATTAGACTTGCCTTGTTTGTGTTATTTGCGTGCCGTTCAGGAAGATGTTTGGTGTTATCTGTTTTCTCAATGTGAATGTGATGTGGTTGCATTTGTTAGGGTTAGCTTTGATTTGTTTGTCTTGTAGCCACTTTTCTATTTTTGTGATGTGCTCTTGTAGTATTGTGGCTGCTGTTACAGGGTTAGTGTGCCTGACTAGCACGGCTGTGTCGTCCGCGAATGTCAGTATTTTGCTATTGGTAGTTGCTGGAATGTTGGCCGTGTATAGTGTGTATAGTATGGGTCCTAGGACGCTTCCTTGCGGAACACCTGCTTTGATGTCTTTGGCTTCGGAGTGTGCGTCCTTGATTTTTACTGTGAAGGTTCTGTTGCTTATGTATGATTTTATTATTTGGTATATTTTTTCCGGGAATTGTTTCTTGATTGTTTGAATTGGGCTTTCGCGGTTTATTTTGTCGAAAGCTTTCTCTATGGCCATGAATAGGGCTGTACAATATTGTTTGTTTTCTATTGTGTGTATTATTTCGTTGACAAGCCTGTGCATTTGTTCTATGGTGGAGTGTTTGTTTCTGAATCCAAATTGATGGTCTGGTATTAATTTTTCCTTCTCTATTATTGGTTTTAGTCGGGCGTATATTACTTTTTCTAGTATTTTGGAGAGCACGGGGAGTAGTGATATTGGTCTGTAGGATGTTGCTTCATGTGGGTCTTTGCCTGGTTTGGGTAACATTATGATTTGTGCCTGTTTCCATAATGTAGGATAATATTGTATTCTTGGTATTGCATTGAATATTATAGTGATTAGTCGTATCGCTTTTGGAGGGAGGTTTTTCAATATTTTGCCATTGATTAGATCGATTCCTGGTGCTTTGTTGTTTTTTGTTTTTTCGATTATACTTCTAATTTCTTGTGCTGTTGTTTTGGGTATGGTGTATTGCTTGTCGATTGCAGTGCTAGTGGCTAGCGCATCGTCGTCCGTATGGCTATTGTGGTTGGTCTAGTCCAAATGAAGATTCCTTACAGGCAGCTAATCATAATGTGAACCAGACACATATATATCTGCTTTCTAAACAAGAAAAATATATCTGTGTGAGGTACATTTATTTAGAGTATAATCATAACTCATGCTATATAAATATTTAATATAATAATGTAATGTAATGACATTACATATCCCTACAATTATTTTATTCTTCTAATAAAATGTTTTTTAGGTTTAATTATTTTTTGTTTTTTATGTTACAAATATTTCAATTTATATTTTGTAGACTTACCATCTTTTCCAGTTGGTAACCAACTCCCTTGATTTATAATGAACGATGGATTTTAAGCCGGTATTATTGCCGAGAACTAGTATTGGTTCGTGTTGACTTCCGTTTGCTATAAACAAGGAAACAACTGTGCCCAAAATAGATCTTCTATTTCTTCGAATGTCTTAGACCCGAAAAATTCGTGAGTCCAACCTGGACCAAAAAGCGCGACAGAAAGTCCTTCGTGTCGTATTTTTGGTAAAGCCTGTAGATTATAATGGTTTAATGAAATATTAAATGACTATATGCTACAATAAAATAAGTGATATTGTAATTACATATGTTGAATTAAATCCACCACCACCAGGACAACATCTTCCCCAAATATCAAGTCCTACATAAATATCATGAATATCTCTGCTGTGATTTTTTGCAAGTGTCAAACTGTTTTCCAATTTTGATTTCGTCCTGTTATAATTCAAGTAAATGCCATCGCAGTTTAAAAAGAAATCTCTGAAACATTGTATTCAGAACATTAAATAAAATTTACAAACAGAAACAATTGTAATTAAGCTCATTTTGCCAATTTAATTTTCCTTCATTGGTTACGCTGTCGTACCATATAATTTCAGAATTTCTAATTGCTTCATGAATATTTTCTGTTAGATATTTTACATAATAAATTAGTGTAAATTAGTATTAGTGCATCTGCAAATCTTCTTACTTCTTCCTGAGATTCAAGTATTACATCCCAGATACCTTCTCTTTCCGTAATTACAATACCAAGAACTTTTACACCATGATTATGTGCTACATTAATCCCTGTTCCAGCGGCTCAACGAAAATCTGCATTTTCAAGATTATGAAATTTGGGAATCTGAGAAGATCATCATACACATTTCGGCGCACACTTCCAAAATTTGTCCCGAGTAGTCTTGTGGGATTCACGCAACTTTTCGCGCAGTAGAAAGGAGACCGGATAAAGAATGCTTCGCTACATACAAATAACAAAAGGTGGCGCAGTTATGAAATGATGACTAAAATACACAAACGTGTCAATAACACTCCAGTGATAAAATAGGTAAGAATCATAAGATTCTGATCCATATATAAATCTGAAAAATCACGGGTATATTATGTATAATATATGAATTGATAAATATAGCGATTTCTATTACCTGTCTTCTAGGCAGCCACCTTTCATATCATGACGAAGCAACGTTTTAGGATGTACTTCTCTATCCAATTTTTCTAACTGCATTCTTTCTGCGCTTATTTCTAAACCACTGTACACATAATCAGTTGAATCTCGTAGTTATTCAATTTCCGGTCATGGTTTCAAATTACCCACGTTATCGAATAATTCTTTTAAGTTTTCGAAAGGTTGTGACTATGTAACTTCGGTTGTCATCTCTCTGATTTATACTGTTCTACAGACCACTTTCAAATAGTTTTTAATTCATTAACTCAAACAAAGGTTTCTCTTCTTATTTGCTTCACTGGAAAGTTGTATACATGCATGATATTGTTCCCATCTAAGGGAACTAGCATATCAAATTACGTCACATGATTTAACATCATTATCTACCAACTGCTAATGAGCAAAAAAATGTTCATTTCTCTATCTGAAACAAAGTATATAAAATAAAATTATGAATTTATAATGCACGTACATCAATGTTTATATGATTGTTTCGACTTTGAAAGTAATATTCTTATTTACGTAAGTATATATTCTTTAATATTTTGCAAAAATTATATCGAAACAAACAATTTGGAATAAACATAACTAAGTAAATACTTTAACTTCTTTTTATATTTAATTAAATATTTTATTTGAGTTGAGTAGAATTTAACACCTAACCTTCACGTTTAAAATATTACTCTTTCTCATTCTATCTTTCAATTTTATTTCTTCTGCTTCCGTTTTATGATATTTATGACATTTCTTAGTTCAGATATAAGTAACTTTTTCGTAATTTATAAAAAATGACACTCTTTTTAATTATCGTACACTATTAACCCATTACATGTCTTGTTGTAATTTAACTTTTAGCAACTTAAGATATGTGCACGTACAGAATAATTTTCTTCCTAAGAATAATCATTTAATATTACGATAATACTAGAAACTTAAATTAATTACTGTTGCTAATTAATTTGCAAATAACGTAATGCACAGCCATACACAAGTCATACAAGTTATACTTATGTCCTTTAATTCACCAGAAATAAATTTTAAATTTTATATCATATATTAATATATATTATAGGGAGAAGCACTATACAAAATAATAATGTTAAAGGCATACATGTAATTTATTAGTATAGATACTTACTATATACAAAGCGTTCTCTTCAAAGATAATATGTCGACTACCAAACGATCGACGGCAACCGAACGCATTTCTGGTACTGATAATAATAGTATAGTCGCAAGATAGTTGTGTATCCATGTCCAACTATAAAATTTGAAAATCGGCGCTTGGTCTCGCGGCATGTCGCATGTCTCATGGGACATACAATGTATCGCCTACGGTCTACGATGTGAATATATTAATAAACTTAACAAATTTGTTATTATTTTCTCTAGGTAATTTTTCTCCCTCAAGATTCTGAGGAAAGTACTGAACTGTTGACTCGTTATCAGTATTGTCAAAAGTTCATCATTTATCACCTTTCCCGCTTCATAGTCAGGTTTTTCAAACTAAGAGCGGCATACGGTACATTTGTATTGTACGTGCGAGAGGGAGGTAACGTATAGCACAACCACACACAAGTATGTATCCCCTTCGTAGTATGTATGCGAGCGTTGTACGATGGCCTAGGACTCCGTTGAGAGAAAAGAGAGAAGCGCAGTGTGAAAATCTTATGCCCTAGATCTCTGGCGAGTATCACACGTGGCGAGCAATTACGTGAATATTAGAATAAAGTTCCTTATAATACCTCTCCAAGTCCTCTCCATAATTTAATAACCGTAAATTGGCGCAGCAGCGCCAAAATTTGAAAGAATAAGGAAACACATATGTACGTATCTTTCTTTTGTGAGACAGAAGAGCTTTATTTTTCTGGTCTTCCAACGTTGCCGTCTGCACGCGTCGCGAAGCGCCGGCTAAGCGAGCTGTCGCCCGAAAGGGTAGGTTCAACTTGTCCAGTGACCCGCAAGGGGAGGGCAGGGTTTTTCCAAGCCGCGCGCAGACCATCAGCGTGTCACGTAATTTTTAAGTAATTACACGACTGTTGATTTTTTAGTATAATCTTTATTCTTTAGACTCAGAGTTTTATTACAAAGGTCAATATTGTGACTGAATTGGAATTAGAAATAGAACCGGATTGAAATTAGAAATAGAACTGTCTAAACGGACTCGTACCATCAAAGAAGAAAGCTCGGTGTGGGTGTTCCCTTTGGAACTCAGAACGCGGATTCGTTGTCCACACTTTTTGGTGGAAAAGTGAGGGTAACGATCCGCGATGCCCATTGGTAAATGAATTAGATAGTAAAGACAAGGAGAGCTAGATATGGCTCGTGGGCATCCTTGTTCGTGGAAAAACTCTTATCTTGCCAGACACCCGCTTTCTCCGTATTAGGTAAGAGTCGAGTGCAACAAACATAAACCGAAAATATTTACGTGAAGGAAACTGAAACTGAACAGATTCGGTTTATGTTTGTCTTCCTAGGCCTGTTGCGAGTTAATAGAACAATAGATAGGTCTTGGCGTCCGGACTACGTGGAATTTTACAAGGACCGTCACATCTGGCGTACCACATGGCAAAAGGAAAGTTGGTACGTGACAAGCGCGCCGTACCCGAGGCGATGGACGCTAGAAAGTAGTAAACAGTCGCTAACATCCTGACGCGCCGCCAGTATGAGTTTCCACTCTAGGTATGGCACGGTCGGCCAGTAGCCAGACCCTAAGCGCTGAAACTAATTGTCTCGTAATATAATAATCGTAGGTTACTACTGCTGCAGCCCTTGCAAGTTCACTCGTTTGAGGTGGCCCTGCTAGCAAAAACTAAGATTACGGAGAGGCATAAGGTGCAGTTCAAGGGTTTTCATTTCGAAAGAATGTGACCATCTGAACTCGAAGTTCGGGGACGGAACCGCTTTATCATTTAATTCATTTCGATATCATTTAACTTTGAAGTAATAATCACTAGTCATACAGACAAAGGGAAAATGGATCTTTCAGTTGTCACGATAAACCTAGCAAACAAAACGCGGCTTTTCATATATTATGTTTACTCTATTTACGTTGCAGGCTCTTAAGCTTGTGTCTTATTACATGTCTTATTACGTCTTTGCCGCGGAATGAGACACGCTTTTCGAAAAACTTTATCTGTACGATAAAATTTTTTCATGCTTGATGGTGATTATAACGCGAGACACGTTCCCTGGAGCAGCAAGTTAAATAATAACAGAAACGAGAACCTGTGACATGGATGTAATGAGTAATAGATGGACATGGTCCTCCAGTTCACTGACACTGATTTTCATGGTATTTGATTTGTCAAGGCGCAGTCGTTCTTGGATTTGGTACCCGCGGAAAAGATGGATGTTTTTCTGCACCGAGCTGTCAGAATTTGATACCTTTGTCCACGAGGATAAAAACACTGAGACAACAGTCACAAAATAGAGATCGTCCTACAGACCACAAATAATAAAATTCTTTCGGTCCTAGGAGCCTCCATTTCAGCTCTCGCATGGGATTTCAGTTACGTTGAGAGATATCTGGATTCCCACTTCGGAGGTTTGCTACAAGACAAGCACCAAATCTCTGAAGAAGCGCTTCGGCAAACTATGTTACTGTATCCCATCATTCACTCAACACGACAAGTGCTATGCAACCATAAAAAGACGTATCAGAAAGGATTCTGATAGATCCCTGAGTTCTCTGGATCCAGAGAATTAAAGATTCCAAAAGCATGTTTCCGCAAGTTAGACGAGTGCTAGGCAACAGGGCTAACTTCTTGATCGGCGCCCTCAAATTTTCTTCAGACGATTCTTACCGTCTTTCACAGTTGAATAACTTAGCTTGACAAAGCATAGGATGCGTCGTTATTGGTACCAAACTGACAAATGAGTCGAGATCGTGACGTCTCCGGTGCTGCCGGCTCCCCAGAACTTACTAGTAATGCGATTACATGCCAAGAATAAACGTGTACGCAACACGTGCTTCTGTTACTCACGATCGTGTGCCGTGACTTCCTTTCATGTTATAAACTGTTCTTCGAACAGGTCTTTAATTACTATTGTGCTCGCGTGCTATTTTATCACTTTAAATTTATTAAACTTCTATCGCTCGTTACTTCTATTACTTAGCACCTATTATTTGTATGTAGCGAGGTATTGTTTGTCCGATCTCCTTTCTACCGCGCGATAAGCTTCGTGAATCCCACAAGACTACTAGGAGCAAATTTTGGAATTGTACACCAAAATGTGTATGATGGTCTTCTCAGATTTCCAAATTTCATAACCTGGAAAATTCGGATCTTCGTTAAGTCGGGGCCGCTGAAACAAGGTCTGTATCTTCACCCGAGGAAACAGTAGTAACCGCTGCTAGTAACCGCTTCGGCTCCGATCTCTCAGAAAATTATTTCACATCGGTAGATTCATTAACGATTCAATTTAAGTTTCTGAATGAGAAAAGATTATGGCAGATGAGGAATGGATCGATATCTCTAATACGAGAATGATTTCTGCTGCAACCGTCAAGTTTATTTAGCATAAATAATTTAAATATGAGTATAATTGATACCGTCAATAGACATTCGTACAACGTATTCCCCAAGATAGAATGAACCTCGAGGATGACTCGATAATAGCTCTCTAATAATAATTCGTACAACTCGGAAAAGAACTTGGTAATCGCTCGACAATTATCTCGTTCGCGATCGTATCCGCTTATTTATACTGGTCGGGAGGAGTCAGATGGTTTAGATGCGGTTTGGAACGAAGGTTGCCCTCAACGGCGACAATGTTTTTGGCTAGATTTCGTATGTCGAAGCGCTACCCGTGATTCGAGGCACAACATGCGTCGCTCTCGCTTCGCCTCGTCCTATGACTCATGTGTCGCCACAAGGTAATCTGACTTCGATATTTTCAACGCAGTTCCAATATAGCTCCCGCAAAGGTACACATTCCTCTTCACCTTAATCTTCAATGATCTCTTGAACTTGCATACTTTTCGAAGATATGGAAGATGGGAAAGTAGTTCTCTTGCTGGGGAAGGATAAGAATAAACCAAATCCAGCCAAGTACGGATCAATGAGTTTGCTGTATGCAGAATATCCATTAATAAGGTTTTAGAGAGGCTGATACAGAGACTCATACTGTTTCTTTTTAAAGAGGCTTCCATTCTTCCCCATCAACAATTTGACTTCCGGATTAAATACAGTAAGGTCCACGCAACAATAGAATTCGTGTCAGACATCTGCTAGTAGCAAAACTCTCTTTATAGACCTGGAAAGAGCTTTTGACATGTTTCGATGCAGCGGTTTGCTATAACAGCTGATACGATACGGTTTCCTTAAACATGTAGTTCCGATGATTTTGTCCATAATCTCCGGAAGGCGTTTCATACGATGGCGCAAGCTCGAATGTCGTCTTCGGGGTGAATGATGGGTGCAACAGGGAACATTCAACACCTCCATTCTGTTTAATTTGTATTTTAGTCATGCTTTGAACCTCTTCCATCTCAATAGCGACCTTAACCTTTGCGCGTTGGTATTTGCTGATGACCTAATTTTCACGGCTTAAATGTATTCGTCAAAAATTAATTCCACGCTACAGAAAGTTTTCGATCGAACTATGGTTTACTGTGGTAACTGAAAGTTCCGTATAAATACTACAAAGTGGGAGTCTATCCCTTTCGGGCTGTGCATGTCTAGACATTTTAATTTCAACCGTGATGTGATCCGACATTCACTCTGATATCTTATCATCGACAATAGCCCCTATCCGTTCCGCCTAAGAAGATGGTCAAATATCTCGGTACATATTTGTATTGCAAATTACAGATTACACGGCACATTAAGACGCAAATGTAAAATAAGTCAGAAAAGACTTTTATTGCAAAGAATGTTTCGTTCTTCTCGAAGCATCTCTGTGCGAAGTGTAGTCTTCTATTGTACAAATTGCTGGTAATAATCCTATCCCGACTTATGCTTGTCCGATTTAGCTCAATCTCACAACGAGCCATATAGACCAGCTCAGACGTTTCAAACGGAAATGCCCGAGGCATTGCATGAGGCTATATCGCTCGAGCTATTTTACATGCCAATACAAATATTTTATATAATTGTATGTACTATATACGAATTACACATAGCTTTTAAATTCCTTGTGTCTGTAGGACGCGATGAGAGTGTCATGGACTCTCAGTTGACCTGTTTATGTCAGAATTAGCGAAGAATCATAGAGCCGAAGTACGTGTAATCGTCGATCAACTATGGTGGAGATTTGTCTGATCCAAATCATTACTTATATCATTTTTTTAAATGAATTCAAAGTAGAGTATGCGCCATCTATTTCCCTTTTCAGGATTAATATTTCAATAAAACTGCGCACATGCACAAACAATGATAAATAATTTACGACTGCAACTATAATGTATTTTTATATGCTACTGAGAACACCTGCACTTCGTTATATGCAGTCTGATGGATCCTCGCGAAAGTACAAGAATTGTTGAAAATTTTAAGAATATTCACCATTTTGGCTAACTTGTCTGGAAGCTAATTTCTCTACGATTTGGATGATATTGAAATATCAATAATTTTTAAAACAAAAATTTTATAAACGCGTGTGGCACCGTAAAAAAGAGGAGAAAAGGAATACCAGAAATGAACGAAAAATTACAAAAAGGAGAAGCGTGCCTTCGCTCGTCTGCAAATATATTAACCATAAAATGGCAAGATAAAAAAGAGATTTTCATAATTTCAACAATACGTACAGAAGAATTTGTGGATGTACCAAAAGACTATCATGCATAAGAAATTTTACAGAAATCATCTTGTATACACGACTATAATAAATTGATGGGTGCTGTAGACACGGTCATCAGCACTATAAATTCTACTTGCAAAACAAGGAAATGATACAAAAAATATTTCTTCCATATGATTGATATGTGTTTATGGAATTCATATTGTCTGTACAAATTGAAAGTCAACAAAACAATATCAATTGCGAAATTTCAACTGAAATTAATAGATCAAATTTTAAATCAAATAAAAATAGGTCAAATTTATACCCATTAAATACGCTTATATCTTTTATGCAGAAATTATGAGTATATTGTTTTAAAGAAAAATCCCTTTTCTTCCAAGATAAACTGTCTGTTACGTCGCGTGAGATGGTCCGTGCGACGTCCCTCGTGGTCTGGCCGCCAAGGCCCACGAACGGTTACACAGACCCTCTATAAACTTAAGGAATCACCATAAACAGAATCTTTCCAACGTAATTTCTAATCTTGCAAGTATTTTCGGTTTATGGGTGGTGCATATGGATCATTACCTAACTATTATCTCACTTTCCTAACGAAAAGTGTGAGCAACGAATCCGCGTTCTTAGTTTTAAAGACACACTCGCACTGAGCTTTCCTCCGTAATTGTATGAGAGCAGATTGCCAGTCATCTCAACTGTTTCTACGACTTTAGTTCAGTCAATACTCCGGAACCAAGTTGACAATTACCAAGTCATCGACGGATCAATCAGCTGCTTCTACTACATTCGAGCAAGATCAACATACGGACTCGATCTTCTTCATAGATCATTCCGCTTCTCAACACTGATTTTCTGACTTGAGAACAGTCAGTGTCACGCTACCGGGCCTTCACCCATCCAACAATCGTCTATAACACGTATATCTTACGCAACGACGTAATATTTGATTGCATTAAGTTGTTGGAAATAAAGTTAATATAAGCCGTCAATTGCAGTGTTATACCACCCCCCTATTATCCCAAAAGAAATAAGGGGATCGACCAGTTCGTGGTGTCGATTATTGTAATCGTAACGGGAATTTACGACTCCAGTTAACGTGCTTCCTCGCGAACGCGTCTCCCCGCGACTGGAAGAAAATACACTTCCGCCGCAGCCAGCTGGAGCGACATGCTGAATCGGAAAACAAAGAACATCTTAATAAGAAAGAAGATCGACGCAACCAGGTGAGCGGACAAGCCAGCCCCTAAGGAGAAGTGAATGGCTGGAGCGACGGGCACCTGAGCGGGGCAAAGGGGAACCGACTTCATCGAAAAACGGAGACAACAACAACAACAACAACTAAATGAAGAATCGCAGCGAAGAAATAAACGGACATAACAAACAACACAATGGATTGAAGATAGAACAATAGACAAGATAGAACCGGGAAAACAACAATAACAAAGAACCTGAGCACAGAAAAAACACGATGCAGGCGGTATCCATACAAAGTGGGTGCCGAGACAGTGCAGGGATAATCGGTTGCAGAGTCAACTTGCTGAGACCGAGCTATATGCTGGCATCTCCGCCTCCTCGTGACCCCCGCTGGTAACGGCGCGGCGCGACGCACGCATACGCGAGCTGCCGCCTGACAGGCAATGACACGCAAGGAGAGAGCAGGGTTTTTCCAAGTCGCGCGTCGACCATCTATGCGTGCCGTTCCCAGGGCGGGGGGTGCTGGAAAGGAGATGAGAGTCGAATGAGAACATCTGAATGCGAAGCCAGTATGAGTTCTTTACGCCAGGTATAACGCGGTTAACCAAAAAGTCGGGCTCTAAAACGCACACATTACTTGTCTCTAACCAAACGGCCATTTGACGTAGTGCGCGAAAAACAAAACAATACGCTGCGGGACTTAATGCGCAATCAACAAAACAATAAGACGCGGAATTTAGTTTTTTGTGTGTTAAAATAAAAAGAAAAGGCTACACGCCGCAAGAAGCAGTGTCCGCGTGCGAAAACCGATACGCCGCTGAATTGAGTGCCTGTGATTAAAATACGTCGCGAGTGAAATCTGCGGAAATAATAATACACGATGTCAACTTAGGGACGATGTCTTACTAAACTTGTACCGAGGCATCGGTGTAACTGTCCATCTTTACAAAGCTGGTGGAACAAACGTTATTATATACGTATTAACTCAGTGTATCCTCAATCAAAACACCCTTGTTATCATAACAGAAATAAGGGGATCGAGCCGATCACAAGCCCTTGACATATGCGTTCAACCAAAATCTAGAGAAGGGCTCACCACAATAGTTTCGACACCTAGACTATATTGATCAATTTGCAACCGATATTCGGTATATAAAGGGGCTAGATAATAATGAAGCCGATACTTTATCCCGGATCGAAGCGATAGGGAAATCAGTCGACCACCGCACTTTAGCAGCCACGCAAGAGAACGATACCGAGTTTCCCGACCAACACGCAGAAATATACTGGGATATATCTAGCGAAACTGTGCGACCGTATGTTCCGAAATCTCTGCGATACAGTGTATTTAATTCGTTACACGGGCTTTCCCATCCAGGGATACGCGCCACGCAAAAACTAGTGACGACGCGTTTCGTCTGGTCGTCGATAAACAAGGATTATCGAAACTGGACACGGCAATGTATCCCGTGCCAGCGATGTAAGGTCACCAGGCACTTATCCACGCCCGTTGAAACATTCGAAGAGTTAGCAGGCTGATTCGAACACATACACATAGACATTATCGTGATGCAATATTTGCAAGAATACCGATATTGTCTAACGTGTATCGACCGTTTTTCGCGTTGGCCCGAAGCCATTCCCATCACCGACATGGAAGCATGGACCGTGGCTCTCCTTTCGACATGGATATCTCGTTTTGGCATATCCTTGAAAATAACCGTGATGGACGATTCAAACAACTAATACTACGGTAACTATATTCGGTATTTACTTTGTTTAAAACAGACAGCAACTATCGAGCAACCGAGCAGGAATATCTGCGGTATATACTCCGCTGTTCGTAACTGTATGTGTTAGAAAATATTCACTCACCACCGAGTACCGATCCATAGTTTCAAACTGTACTAGACCACGATTTTCATGTTATAAGTATATCGTGTTATGTGGGCAACAGCGTCGTAGATTACTCTTCGTCAGCACAGGAATGAAAGCTAAAAAATTGTTAAATTGCCTCAGTCAGAGACAGTCAGATCGGATGGTAGTCCAAGCCAAGACTAATAAAATGGAGATTGAAATTGCTAAAGTAGAGACGTTCTGGAAGAACAAACAAGAACGGAATCAAGCTGTATCGTAATTGACTTGTTCCGTGAGTGACCCTGCACAGTCTGTCGTGTAGGTAAAGAATTGACACAACAATTGTCTAAGCTAAGATATCACAGCCGATAGAATCCGGTCATCTTCTTCAAGGAATGAGCCGAAGCCGACAAAAATTTACACACATAAAAGATCCTATGCAACGATAAGTCCTACATAAACACATAGAAACGCGCACGCTACAGCGCAATAGTTCATTTCAATATTTTCTTCCCACGCGTTCGATCTACGAGTGTGAAAGCATCATACAAAGATATCCCATTTAAGAGAGAAAGATTTATGTTCGCGCAACATATTTTCTTTCGTATTTATTTAAAGATCGTACGCTCGATTGAGATTCTGGAAAAGTTAGGGTCAACGCGAAGTAAAAATCCTTTAAACGAAAATCTCACGAACGCTACGATTTCTTCCTATTCGTCAGTACTAATTTTTCCCCAATTTCTGAGGTGTGAAAAGGGTAGTAACAAATGTTAGATGGGTTCAGTTGGTCAACAGATTCGCTACGAGGAGTCTCTGCAAGATTGGGTATCGACATCACACGCATCACCGACCTCAGTTAGATACTTGGTTCGTCGCAATCGAAGTCGATTTTTCGAAATGTCATGTTTTCTGAGGTAGAGTCTACACGTAGATACCGTTATTATTACACTAAACAGTCATAAGTCATGACGTATACAATATGTCCATTTTAAGTACATACGTGCTATTATTTCTATACGTATAAAAATTGGGGAAGAAGTTTCATATAGAAATTGAATGATATCAAGGGAGACTCGTACTCCGGTTATTATGTGATCCAACCTATGAGCGGCAATCGGGATTTGAAATAAATATATCGCTAGAAAAGTAACAGCAAATACAAAGAAATTCGTTTCGAGAGGTCTCTGTAGCGCTTTATTTTTGCGCCAGTAGTATTGTTCAGACTCTCTACATAATCCAGACCACTCACCATGGGCAAGACGGCATACAGATGTCAACACATCCTTACTTCGTACCCTCAATAGTCATAAGAACCGACCATAAATCTCAGGAACTTTCTAGCTAAAGTCCTTCAGACCGAACAAAGATCTTTTTACTAAAGCGTTTTCTACGGTATATGAATCACTACGAGAAAACACGGGAAAGTTAGTTTTTCTCACGTACGATGCTTCCTACTATCAACTTTCTATCGAGGGCTGCTAAGAAACGCATAAGATACAATGTCTACTGCCCTCACTTTCCTAACCAAAAATATCATTAACAAATCCCATGGTCCCGTGCGCTAGACGCACTCATCACTAGCTTTCCTCAGACACAGCATCGTCACTAAACGGCACATAATCTTCATCGTTAGAAAAGTCAACATGTCAGTAACGAATCAATCACTTACTATCTATCACTTACTACAACAGCGTTACCATCATCTTTCACAAAGTTGTTGGAATAAACATTATTTTACACGTGTTAATTCAGTCAACTCAATTAAACCACCCCTATTATCGTAATAGAAATAAGGGAATTGATCACTTCGTGCCGTAGATTATCTAATCGTAACGAGTCGACCACGAACCTCCGAGCTAGACCGACCGCTCAGCCCAAAAAAAGGGACATCTGGCTTAATCCCAACAAAATAAACGGGGTCTCTCCCTCGAAACCGAACGTGGAGAGAAAGTGTTCCCGAAAGTGCGAAAAACAGGGAAAACAAAAAAATGCAACGAGTGCTACCGCTCAGGATATCAAACAACGGCGAAACATACGCCGTACACAAAAACATGGAAATACAAGAATCTACAGAAACCGAAATGGATATTACTCGAATGAGCGACGATACAAACGCCAACAACAACGAAATGACACAACAAGACGGAAGCTGGAAGGTCGTAACTCCCAGCAAAAGAAGAAAACTAACAACAAACGTAAACACCAGGAGAACTGAAGAAACAGAAAGTAAGCAGTGGCTCCAGGAAATTCCCCTACAAAACTCCTTCAGCGCACTGCCACAAGAGAAAGAATCAGACACAACGGAAAAACCAACACACAACACGAAACCACCACCAATTTACATAGACGCACAGGTAATAGACCCCCTCCTCGAACTACTAAACAACACGGCAGGCAAAGAAAATTACAACATCAAGCAACTAAAATTAGACCAAATAAAAGTGCAAACGAACACCCCAGATACCTATAGAAAAGTGGTAAAAGTGCTAAAAGAAAAAAACGCCGGGTACCATACCTACCAACTCAAAACTGACAAAAGCTATAAAGCAGTTATTAGAGGACTACACCCAAGAACAAACACAAGCAACATATGCGACGAACTCGCCAAAATCGGATACCAGGTAAGGGCAATAAACAACATAACAAGATTTGATACCAAACAACCACTACCGCTGTTCCTAATAGAACTAGAACCGAACAAAAACAACAAGGAAATCTATGACATTAAACAAATCTTAAACACAATAATCACAGTTGAACCACCCAGACAAAAAAAAGACATACCACAATGCATGCGGTGCCAACAATATGGGCACACAAAAAATTACTGCAACAGAAACCCGGTGTGCGTCAAATACGCAGAAAAGCACCTGACAACTTACTGCCCATATACGGGCAAAAATAAACGAGATAAAGTGCTACAACTGCAACGGAAACCACCCAGCCAGCTACAAAGGCTGCCCAGCCAGAAAAATACTCCAACGTAAATTGTTTCCGCCGCTTAGAAGCAGGACATATGACTACCACCACACACAACAAGACAGGGCAGAAGCTGAGACACCAATAAAAGTGCAGTACGTAATAGTATATAACGTTATACGTTATTACGTAATAATATATTACGATATACGTTAGTACGTACTAGTATATAACGTTATACGTAAGTACGTACTAGTATATAACGTTATACGTTAGTACGTAATAGTATATAACGTTATACGTTAGTACGTAATAGTGTAGAACGTTATACGTTATTACGTAATGGTATATATCGTTATACCTAATTACGTAATAGTATATTACGTTATACGTTAGTATGTAATAGTTTATAACGTTATACGGTAGTACGTAATAGTATATAACGTTATACGTTATTACGTAATAGTGTAGAACGTTATACGTTATTACGTAATGGTATATAACGTTATACGTTATTACGTAATAGTATATTACGTTATACGTTAGTACGTAATAGTTTATAACGTTATACGTTAGTACGTAATAGTATATAACGTTATACGTTATTACGTAATGGTGTAGAACGTTATACGTTATTACGTAATGATATTTAACGTTATACGTTATTACGTGGTAGTATATTACGTTATACGTTGGTACGTAATAGTTTATAACGTTATACGTTAGTACGTAATAGTATATAACGTCGAACGTCATAACGCACTAGTATATAACGTTATACGTTATTACGTAAAAGTATATAACGTTATACGTTATAAGGTAATACTACATAACGTTATACGTCATATGGTAATAATACATAACGTTATACGTCATTACGTAATTATATGTACCGTTATACTTTATAAGGCAATACTAAATAACGTTACACGTCATAAGGTAATACCAAATAACGTTATACGTCTAAAGGTAATACTACATTACGTTATACGTCATTACGTAATATTATATAACGTTATACGGTATTACGTAATAGTATATTACGTTATACGTTATTACGTAATAGTATATTACGTTATACGTTACTACGTACTAGTATATAACGTTGAACGTTAGTACGTAACAGTTTATAACGTTATACGTTATTACGTAGTAGTATATTACGTTATACGTTATTACGTAATAGTATATTACGTTATACGTTACTACGTACTAGTATATAACGTTAAACGTCAGTACGTAACAGTATATAACGTTATACGTCATTACGTACTAGTATATAACGTTGCACGTTATAACGCTATAGTATATAACGTTATACGTTATTACGTAGTAGTATATAACGTTATACGTTAGTACGTAATAGTATATATCGTTATGCGTTATTACGTAATAGTATATAACGTTATACGTTATAAGTTAATACTACATAACGTTATACGTCATATGGTAATAATACATAACGTTATACGTCATTACGTAATTATATGTAACGTTATACTTTATAAGGCAATACTAAATAACGTTATACGTCATAAGGTAATACTACATTACGTTATACGTCATTACGTAATATTATATAACGTTATACGGTATTACGTAATAGTATATTACGTTATACGTTATTACGTAATAGTATATTACGTTATACGTTACTACGTACTAGTATATAACGTTAAACGTTAGTACGTAACAGTATATAACGTTATACGTCATTACGTAATAGTATATAACGTTATACGTTATTACGTAATAGTGTAGAACGTTATTCGTTATTACGTAATAGTATATTACGTTATACGTTATTACGTAATAGTGTAGAACATTATTCGTTATTACGTAATAGTATATTACGTTATACGTTAGTACGTAATAGTTTATAACGTTATACGTTAGAACGTAATAGTTTATAACGTTATACGTTAGTACGTAATAGTATATAACGTTATACGTTATAAGGTAATACTACATAACGTTATACATCATAAGCTAATACTACATAGCGTTATACGTTATTACGTAACAGTATATAACGTTATACGTTATAAAGTAATACTACATAACGTTATACGTCATAAGCTAATACTACATAGCGTTATACGTTATTACGTAACAGTATATAACGTTATACTTTATAAGGCAATACTAAATAACGTTATACGTCATAAGGTAATACTGCATTACGTTATACGTCATTACGTAATAGTATATAACGTTATACGTTATTACGTAGTAGTATATTACGTTATACGTTATTACGTAATAGTATATTACGTTATACGTTACTACGTACTAGTATATAACGTTAAACGTCAGTACGTAACAGTATATAACGTTATACATCATTACGTACTAATATATAACGTTGCACGTTATAACGCCATAGTATATAACGTTATACGTTATTACGTAATAGTATATTACGTTATACGTTAGAACGTAATAGTTTATAACGTTATACGTTAGTACGTAATAGTATATAACGTTATACGTTATTACGTAATAGTGTAGAACGTTATACGTTATTACGTAATTATATATAACGTTATACGTTATTACGTGGTATTATTTAACGTTATACGTTAGTACGTAATAGTATATAACGTTATACGTTATAAGGTAATACTACATAACGTTTTACGTTATATTGTAATACTATATATCGTTATACGTCAGTACGTAATAGTATATACCGGAATACGTTATTACGCAATAGTATATTACGTTATACGATAGTACGTACTAGTATATAACGTTATACGTTAGTACGTAATGGTATATAACGTTATACGACATTACGTATTTGTATATAACGTTATACGTTGTTACGTATTAGTATATTACGTTATACGTTACTACGTACTAGTATATAACGTTACACGTTAGCACGTAATAGGCTATAACGTTATACGTTATAAGGTAATACTACATAACGTTATTGGTCATATGGTAATAATACATAACGTTATACGTCATTACGTAATTATATGTAACGTTATACTTTATAAGGCAATACTACTAAATAACGTTATACGTCATAAGGTAATACTACATTACGTTATGCGTCATTTCGACTGTCGAAGAGTGTAGACGTGCCTTGTGCCCGGAGCGGTCTCTCCGTCGAAATCGGACGTGGAAAAAAGTGCCCCCGAAAGTGCGAACAGCGGGGAAAACAAAACAATGCAACGAGTGCCACCGCTCAGGATATCAAACAACGGTGAAACATACGCCATATACAAAACCATGGAAACCCATGAATGCACAGAAACCGAAATGGATATGACTCAGATGAGTGACGAGAGAAACACCACCAACAACGATCTGACACAACAAGACGAAAGCTGGAAGCTCGTAACTCCCAGCAAAAGAAGAAAAATTACAACAAACGCAAATACTAGGAGGGCTGCAGAAACAGTAAGTAAGCAGTGGCTCCAAGAAATCCCACTACAAAACCCCTTCAGCATACTACCACAAGAGAAGGAACCAGAAACAACTGAAACAACTGAAAAACCAATAACACACAACCCCAAACCACCGCCAATATACATCGATGCGCAAATAATAGACCTCCTCCTCGAACTGCTAAACAATACGGCAGGCAAAGAAAACTACTCAATAAAACAATTAAAACTGGACCAGGTAAAAGTGCAAACCAACGCCCCAGAAACCTACAGAAAAGTGGTAAAAGTGCTAAAAGAAAAAAACGCCGGGTACCACACCTACCAGCTCAAAACTGACAAAAGCTATAAAGCAGTTATCAGAGGGCTACACCCAAGAACAAACACAAGCAACATATGCGACGAACTAGCCAAAATCGGACACCAGGTAAGAGCAATAAACAACATAACGAGATTTGACACCAAACAACCACTACCGCTGTTCCTAATAGAACTAGAACCGAACAAAAACAACAAGGAAATCTATGACATTAAACAAATCTTAAACACAATAATCACAGTCGAACCACCCAGACAAAAAAAAGACATACCTCAGTGCATGCGGTGCCAACAATATGGGCACACAAAAAATTACTGCAACAGAAACCCGGTGTGCGTCAAATGCGCAGGAAAGCACCTGACAACTTACTGCCCATATACGGGAAAAATAAAAGAGGTAAAGTGCTACAACTGCAACGGAAACCACCCAGCCAGCTACAAAGGCTGCCCAGCCAGAAAAATACTCCAACGTAAATTGTTTCCGCCGCTTAGAAGCAGGACATATAACTACCACCACACACAACAAGACAGGGCAGAAGCTGAGACACCAATTAAAGTACAGTACGTAATGAACAACAACCACAACAATATCAACACCACTGGCAGTCGAAGCTACGCGCAAGCAACCAAGGAAGTAACACCCGTAGCCAACCAAAACCACAACAACAACACCAACGACGCTACAGAAATAAAAGAACTATTAAAACAATCCATCAAAAGCACCGACATGTTAACAAGAACGATAAGCGAACTAAACGAAGCATTCAAGCAGCAATCATTACAAATCACAGCTATGATACAACTGATAACAACCATGCTAAGCAAAAAGTAAAAACGGACATACTAAAAATAGCTGCCTGGAACTCTAACGGTCTACAACAAAGGGCCATTGAAACCAAAGCATTCCTATACCACAACAACATAGACATACTACTTGTATCGGAGACGCATTTCACAACAAAAAGCTACACAAAAATACCGCACTATACCATATACGATACCAAGCACCCCTCAGGAAAAGCACACGGAGGAACCGCAGTGATAATAAGAAACGATATTAAACACCACCTACACAGTCAAGTTAGTAAAGAACACATACAAGCAACTACCGTTACCGTACAAACTAGCAGCAACCGTCTACAGCTGTCAGCAGTATATGCACCACCGCGACACAAAATTACAACACAAATGTGGGAAGAATACTTCCAACAACTAGGCGACAAGTTTATCGCAGCAGGAGACTACAACTCAAAGCACACAACATGGGGATCAAGAATCACTACACCTCGAGGCAGAACCCTGGAAAAACACATCAGGAAAAACAATCTCAATATATTATCCACAGGAAGACCGACATACTGGCCGACAGACCTGAGCAAAATCCCTGACCTACTCGACTTTGCAGTCACAAAGGGATTTAACGGAAATAAAATAAATATAGCATCCAGCCTCGATCTTAGCTCCGACCATACACCCATAATAATAACATACAGAAACAAGCCAATACTCTACAACAACTCAGAGACGCTATGCAACAAATCCACTAATTGGCAAACCTTCAAAGAAATAATCGAGAGCAAAATCAACTGCAACATCCCACTGAAAACGCCCCAACACATCGAACAAGCTGTAACAACACTTACAGAAACTATACAAGAGGCAGCACGGGCAACCACAAAACCAGAAACTACCACTAGACAAACAAAACAAATCCCATCTGACATCCTCGAAAAAATTAGAGATAAAAGAAAAGCGAAAGCAAAATGGCAAAAACATAGAACAAAAGAAAACAAAAAACACCTAAACAAACTTGCAAAGGAAATAAAAAACAAAATAAAAGAGCACAACAACAACGAATTCACAAAGTTCATAGAGTCACTATCTGCACACGAGAACTACAACTACTCACTATGGAAAGCCACAAAAAAAATAAAGAAGGCGATAAAACCAGCCCCAGCAATCAGAAAAGCAGACAACACATGGGCAAGAAGCAACGAAGAGCAAGCCGAAGAATTTTCCATCCACCTATGCAACACATTTACACCACACAACATCAATAACAGCAACCACAATAGCCATACGGACGACGACGCGATAGCCACTAGCACTGCAATCGACAAGCAATACACCATACCCAAAACAACAGCACAAGAAATAAGAAACATAATAGAAAAAACAAAAAACAACAAAGCACCAGGAATCGATCTAATCAATGGCAAAATATTGAAAAACCTCCCTCCAAAAGCGATACGGTTAATTACAATAATATTCAATGCAATACTAAGAATACAATATTATCCTGCATTATGGAAACAGGCACAAATCATAATGTTACCCAAATCAGGCAAAGACCCACATGAAGCAACATCCTACAGACCAATATCACTACTCCCCGTGCTCTCCAAAATACTAGAAAAAGTAATATACGCCCGACTAAAACCAATAATAGAGAAGGAAAAACTAATACCAGACCATCAATTTGGATTCAGAAATAAACACTCCACCATAGAACAAATGCACAGGCTTGTCAACGAAATAATACACACAATAGAAAACAAACAATATTGTACAGCCCTATTCATGGACATAGAGAAAGCTTTCGACAAAATAAACCACGAAAGCCTAATACAAACAATCAAGAAACAATTCCCGGAAAAAATATACCAAATAATAAAATCATACATAAGCAACAGAACCTTCACAGTAAAAATCAAGGACGCACACTCCGAAGCAAAAGACATCAAAGCAGGTGTTCCACAAGGAAGCGTCCTAGGACCCATACTATACACATTATACACGGCCAACATTCCAACAACTACCAATAGCAAAATACTGACATTCGCGGACGACACAGCCGTGCTAGTCAGGCACACTGACCCTGTAATAGCAGCCACAATACTACAAGAGCACATCACAAAAATAGAAAAGTGGCTACAGGACAAACAAATCAAAGCTAACCCTGACAAATGCAACCACATTACATTCACATTGAGAAAACAGATAACACCAAACATCTTCCTGAACGGCACGCAAATAACACAAACAAGGCAAGTCAAATACCTTGGACTTCACATAGATACACACTTCACATGGAAACAGCACATCAAATCAATAATAGACAAGATACAGATAGCAAGGAGACAAATGTACTGGCTAACAAGCCGAAAATCCAAACTAAGCACAGAAAACAAACTGAAAATATACAAAATAATCATAAAGCCAATCTGGACATACGGAATTCCACTATGGGGAACAGCAGCAATGAGCCATATAAACAAAATAGAAACAATCCAAGCCAAAATCCTTAGAACAATGGTAAACGCCCCGTGGTACGTTAGAAACGAGGACATAAGGAAAGACCTCGGAATACCAACGGTCAAGGAGGAGATTACCAGATTCGCAACAAGATACAGAACAAGAATAGAAACACACCCGAACCATCTGGCAGCTGAAACGTGCAACACAACAAACATCGTAAGAAGACTAAAAAGGAAACACCCAATAGACCTCATAAAAGATATAACTTAGAAAAAACGAAGCTGGCACCCCGCTGGGGGTAGCCGCCCACATGCTATATTATTTTTTATTTATATTTTTTTTTCTTCACCAACAAGATATGACACTTTACCAAATGTCCGCAAGGACAAATTGTAAAATAACCAAAATAAAATAAAAAAAAAAAAAAAAATTACGTAATAGTATATAACGTTTTACGTTATTACGTAGTAGTATATTACGTTATACGTTATTACGTAATAGTATATTACGTTATACGTTACTACGTACTAGTATATAACGTTAAACGTTAGTACGTAACAGTATATAACGTTATACGTCATTACGTACTAGTATATAACGTTGCACGTCATAACGCTATGGTATATAACGTTATACGTTATTACGTAGTAGTATATAACGTTATACGTTAGTACGTAATAGTATATATCGTTATACGTTATTACGTAATAGTATATAACGTTATACGTTAGTACGTAATAGTATATAACGTTATACGTTAGTTCGTAATAGTACATAACGTTATACGTTAGTACGTAATAGTATATAACGTTATACGACATCAGGTAATACTATATAACGTTAGACGTTAGGACGTAATAGTATCTAACGTTATACGTTATTACGTAACAGTATATTACGTTATACGTCATTACGTACTGGTATATAACGTTATACGTTTGTACGTAATTGTATATAACGTTATACGTCATTAGGTAATACTATATAACGTTACACGTTATTACGTAATAGTATATAACGTTATACGTCATCAGGTAATACTATATAACGTTACACGTTAGTACGTAATAGTATATAACGTTATACGTTAGTACGTAATAGTATATAACGTTACACGTTATTACGTAATAGTATATAACGTTATACGTCATTACGTATTAGTTTATAACGTTATACGTTAGTACGTAATAGTATATACCGTTTTACGTTATTACGTAATAATATATAACGTTATACGACATCAGGTAATACTATATAACGATACACGTTAGTACGTAATAGTGTATAACGATATACGTTATTACGTATTAGTACATAACGTTATACGTTGTTACGTATTAGTATATAACGTTATACGTCATCACGTACTAGTATATAACGTTATACGTTAGTACGTATTAGTATATAACGTTATACGTTAGTACGTAATAGTATATAACGTTATACGTTAGTACGTAATAGTATATAACGTTATACGTTATTACGTAATAGGATATAACGTTATACGTTAGTACGTAATAGTATATAACGTTAAACGTCATCAGGTAATACTATATAACGTTACACATTAGTACGTAATAGAATATAACGTTATACGTTAGTACGTAATAGGATATAACGTTATATGTTAGTACGTAATAGGATATAACGTTATACGTTATAAGGTAATACTTAATAACGTTATACGTCATTACATAATAGTATATAATGTTATACGTCATTACGTAATAGTATATAGCGTTATACGTAAATTCGTAATAGTATATAACGTTATACGTTATTACGTATTAGTATATAACGTTACACGTTATTACGTAATAGTATATAACGTTATACGTCATTACGTATTAGTTTATAACATTATACGTTAGTACGTAATAGTGTGTAACGATATACGTTATTACGTATTTGTATATAACGTTATACGTTGTTACGTATTAGTATATAACGTTATACGTTAGTACGTAATAGTATATAACGTTATACGTTATTACGTATTAGTATATTACGTTATACGTTATTACGTAATAGTATATAACGTTATACGTTATTACGTAATAGGATATAACATTATACGTTAGTACGTAATAGTATATAACGTTATACGATATTACGTATTAGTATATAACGTTACACTTTAGTACGTACTAGTATATAACGTTATACGTTAGTACGTAATAGTGTATAACGTTATACGTCATCACGTACTAGTATATAACGTTATACGTTAGTACGTAATAGTATATAACGTTTTACGTTAATTCGTAATAGTATATAACGTTATACGTTATTACGTATTAGTATATAACGTTACACGTTATTACGTAATAGTATATAACGTTATACGTCATTACGTATTAGTTTATAACGTTACACGTTATTACGTAGTAGTATATAACGTTATACGTTAGTACGTAATAGGATATGACGTTATACGTTAGTACGTATTAGTTTATAACGTTATACGTTAGTACGTAGTAGTATATAACGTTATACGTCATTACGTATTAGTTTACAACGTTATACATTAGTACGTAATACTATATAACGTTATACGGCATCAGGTAATACTATATAACGTTACACGTTAGTTCGTAATAGTATATTACGTTATACGTTACTACGTACTAGTATATAACGTTAAACGTTAGTACGTAACAGTATATAACGTTATACGTCATTACGTAATAGTATATAACGTTATACGTTATTACGTAATAGTGTAGAACGTTATTCGTTATTACGTAATAGTATATTACGTTATACGTTATTACGTAATAGTGTAGAACGTTATTCGTTATTACGTAATAGTATATTACGTTATACGTTAGTACGTAATAGTTTATAACATTATACGTTAGAACGTAATAGTTTATAACGTTATACGTTAGCACGTGATAGTATATAACGTTATACGTTATAAGGTAATACTACATAACGTTATACGTCATAAGCTAATACTACATAGCGTTATACGTTATTACGTAACAGTATATAACGTTATACGTTATAAAGTAATACTACATAACGTTATACGTCATAAGCTAATACTACATAGCGTTATACGTTATTACGTAACAGTATATAACGTTATACTTTATAAGGCAATACTAAATAACGTTATACGTCATAAGGTAATACTACATTACGTTATACGTCATTACGTAATAGTATATAACGTTATACGTTATTACGTAATAGTATATTACGTTATACGTTAGAACGTAATAGTTTATAACGTTATACGTTAGTACGTAATAGTATATAACGTTTTACGTTATTACGTAGTAGTATATTACGTTATACGTTATTACGTAATAGTATATTACGTTATACGTTACTACGTACTAGTATATAACGTTAAACGTTAGTACGTAACAGTATATAACGTTATACGTCATTACGTACTAGTATATAACGTTGCACGTCATAACGCTATGGTATATAACGTTATACGTTATTACGTAGTAGTATATAACGTTATACGTTAGTACGTAATAGTATATATCGTTATACGTTATTACGTAATAGTATATAACGTTATACGTTACTACGTACTAGTATATAACGTTAAACGTTAGTACGTAACAGTATATAACGTTATACGTCATTACGTAATAGTATATAACGTTATACGTTATTACGTATTAGTATATTACGTTATACGTTATTACGTAATAGTATATAACGTTATACGTTATTACGTAATAGGATATAACATTATACATTAGTACGTAATAGTATATAACGTTATACGATATTACGTATTAGTATATAACGTTACACTTTAGTACGTAGTAGTATATAACGTTATACGTTAGCACGTAATAGTATATAACGTTATACGTCATTACGTAATACTATATAACGTTACACGTTAGTACGTATTAGTTTATAACGTTATACGTTAGTAGGTAATAGTATATAACGTTATACGTCATTACGTATTAGTTTATAACATTATACGTTAGTACGTAATAGTGTGTAACGATATACGTTATTACGTATTTGTATATAACGTTATACGTTATTACGTAGTAGTATATAACGTTATACGTTAGTACGTAATAGGATATGACGTTATACGTTAGTACGTATTAGTTTATAACGTTATACGTTAGTACGTAGTAGTATATAACGTTATACGTCATTACGTATTAGTATATAACGTTATACGTCATTACGTACTAGTATATAACGTTATACGTTAGTACGTAATAGTGTATAACGTTATACGTCATCACGTACTAGTATATAACGTTATACGTTAGTACGTAATAGTATATAACGTTTTACGTTAATTCGTAATAGTATATAACGTTATACGTTAGTACGTAATAGTATATAACGTTATACGTTATTACGTAATAGTATATAACGTTATACGTCATTACGTATTAGTTTATAACGTTACACGTTATTACGTAGTAGTATATAACGTTATACGTTAGTACGTAATAGGATATGACGTTATACGTTAGTACGTATTAGTTTATAACGTTATACGTTAGTACGTAATAGTATATAACGTTATACGTCATTACGTATTAGTTTATAACGTTATACATTAGTACGTAATACTATATAACGTTATACGGCATCAGGTAATACTATATAACGTTACACGTTAGTTCGTAATAGTATATAACGTTATACGTTAGTACGTAATAGTACATAACGTTATACGTTAGTACGTAATAGTATATAACGTTATACGTTAATACGTAATAGTATATAACGTTATACGTCATCAGGTAATACTATATAGCGTTACACGTCAGTACGTAATAGAATATAACGTTTTACGTTAATTCGTAATACTATATAGCGTTACACGTTAGTACGTAATAGTGTCTAACGATATACGTTATTACGTATTAGTATATAACGTTATACGTTGTTACGTATTAGTATATAACGTTATACGTCATTACGTACTAGTATATAACGTTACACGTTAGTACGTAATAGTGTATAACGTTACACGTTAGCACGTAATAGTATATAACGTTATACGTTAGCACGTAATAGTATAAAACGTTATACGTTATTATGTAATAGGATATAACGGTATACGTTAATACGTAATAGTATATAACGTTATACGTCATCAGGTAATACTATATAGCGTTACACGTCAGTACGTAATAGAATATAACGTTATACGTTAGTACGTAATAGGATATAACGTTATACGTTATAAGGTAATACTCAATAACGTTATACGCCATTACATAATAGTATATAACGTTATACGTCATTACGTATTAGAATATAACGTTATACGTTAGTACGTAATAGGATATAACGTTATACGTTGTAAGGTAATACTCAATAACGTTATACGCCATTACATAATAGTATATAATGTTATACGTCATTACGTAATAGTATATAACGTTATACGTTAATTCGTAATAGTATATAACGTTATACGTTATTACGTATTAGTATATAACGTTACACGTTATTACGTAATAGTATATAACGTTATACGTCATTACGTATTAGTTTATAACGTTACACGTTATTACGTAGTAGTATATAACGTTATACGTTAGTACGTAATAGGATATGACGTTATACGTTAGTACGTATTAGTTTATAACGTTATACGTTAGTACGTAGTAGTATATAACGTTATACGTCATTACGTATTAGTTTACAACGTTATACATTAGTACGTAATACTATATAACGTTATACGGCATCAGGTAATATTATATAACGTTACACGTTAGTTCTTAATAGTATATAACGTTATACGTTAGTACGTAATAGTACATAATGTTATACGTTAGTACGTAATAGTATATAACGTTATACGACATCAGGTAATACTATATAGCGTTACACGTTAGTACGTAATAGTGTATAACGATATACGTTATTACGTATTAGTATATAACGTTATACGTTGTTACGTATTAGTATATAACGTTATACGTCATTACGTACTAGTATATAACGTTATACGTTAGTACGTAATAGTGTATAACGTTACACGTTAGCACGTAATAGTATATAACGTTATACGTTAGCACGTAATAGTATAAAACGTTATACGTTATTATGTAATAGGATATAACGGTATACGTTAGTACGTAATAGTATATAACGTTATACGTCATCAGGTAATACTATATAGCGTTACACGTCAGTACGTAATAGAATATAACGTTATACGTTAGTACGTAATAGAATATAACGTTATACGTTAGTACGTAATAGGATATAACGTTATACGTTATAAGGTAATACTTAATAACGTTATACGGCATTACATAAAAGTATATAACGTTATACGTCATTACGTAATAGTATATAACGTTACACGTTAGCACGTAATAGTATATAACGTTATACGTTAGCACGTAATAGTATAAAACGTTATACGTTATTATGTAATAGGATATAACGGTATACGTTAGTACGTTATAGTATATAACGTTATACGTCATCAGGTAATACTATATTACGTTACACGTTATTACGTAATAGTATATAAGGTTATACGTCATCAGGTAATACTATATAACGTTACACGTTAGTACGTAATAGTATATAACGTTCTACGTTAGTACGTAATAGTATATAACGTTATACATTAGTACGTAATAGTATATAACGTTATACGTTAGTACGTAATAGTATATAACGTTATACGTTATTACGTATTAGTATATTACGTTATACGTTATTACGAAATAGTATATAACGTTATACGTTAGTACGTAATAGAATATAACTTTATACGTCAGTACGTAATAGGATATAACGTTATACGTTATAAGGTAATACTTAATAACGTTATACGTCATTACATAAGAGTATATAACGTTATACGTTATTACGTAATAGTATATAACGTTATACGTTATTACGTAATAGGATATAACGTTATACGTTAGTACGTAATAGTATATAACGTTATACGATATTACGTAATAGTATATAACGTTACACGTTAGTACGAAGTAGTATATAACGTTATACGTTAGCACGTAATAGTATATAACGTTATACGTCATTACGTAATACTATATAACGTTACACGTTAGTACGTATTAGTTTATAACGTTATACGTTAGTACGTAATAGTATATAACGTTATACGTCATTACGTATTAGTTAATAACATTATACGTTAGTACGTAATAGTATATAACGTTATACGGCATCAGGTAATACTATATAACGTTACACGTTAGTACGTAATAGTATATAACGTTATTCGTTAGTACGTAATAGTACATAACGTTATACGTTACTACGTAATAGTATATAACGTTATACGACATCAGGTAATACTATACAGCGTTACACGTTAGTACGTAATAGTGTATAACGATATACGTTATTACGTATTAGTATATAACGTTATACGTTGTTACGTATTAGTATATAACGTTATACGTCTTTACGTACTAGTATATAACGTTATACGTCAGCACGTAATAGTATATAACGTTATACGGCATCAGGTAATACTATATAACGTTACACGTTAGTACGTATTAGATAATAACGTTATACGTTAGTACGTAATAGGATATAACGTTATAGGTTATAAGGTAATACTCACAAACGTTATACGTCATTACATAATAGTATATAACCTTATACGTCATTACGTAATAGTATATAACGTTATACGTCATAACGTATTAGTATATAACGTTACACGTTATCACGTAATAGTATATATCGTTATACGTCATTACGTATTAGTTTATAACGTTCTACGTTAGTACGTAATAGTATATAGCGTTATACGTTATTACGTAATAATATATAACGTTATACGTCATAACGTATTAGTATATAACGTTATACGTCATCAGGTAATACTATATAACGTTACACGTTAGCACGTAATAGGCTATAACGTTATACGTTATAAGGTAATACTCAATAACGTTATACGTCATTACATAATAGTATATAACGTTATACGTCATTACGTAATAGTATATAACGTTATACGTTAGTACGTAATAGTATATAACGTTATACGTTATTACGTATTAGTATATAACGTTATACGTCTTACGTAATAGTTTATAACGTTATACGTTGGTACGTAATAGTATATAACGTTAAACGATATGACGCATTATTATATAACGTTATACGATATTTCGTATTAGTATATAACGTTACACGTTATTACGTAATAGTATATGTCGTTATACGTCATTACGTATTAGTTTATAACGTTCTACGTTAGTACGCAATAGTATATAGCGTTATACGTTATTACGTAATAATATATAACGTTATACGTCATTACGTATTAGTATATAACGTTATACGTCTTTACGTAATAGCGTATAACGTTATACGTTGGTACGTAATAGTATATACCGGAATACGTTATTACGCAATAGTATATTACGTTATACGATAGTACGTACTAGTATATAACGTTATACGTTAGTACGTAATGGTATATAACGTTATACGACATTACGTATTTGTATATAACGTTATACGTTGTTACGTATTAGTATATTACGTTATACGTTACTACGTACTAGTATATAACGTTACACGTTAGCACGTAATAGGCTATAACGTTATACGTTATAAGGTAATACTACATAACGTTATTGGTCATATGGTAATAATACATAACGTTATACGTCATTACGTAATTATATGTAACGTTATACTTTATAAGGCAATACTAAATAACGTTATACGTCATAAGGTAATACTACATTACGTTTTGCGTCATTACGTAATAGTATATAACGTTTTACGTTATTACGTAGTAGTATATTACGTTATACGACATTACGTAATAGTATATAACGTTATACGTTATTACGTAATAGTATATTACGTTATACGTTAGTACGTAATAGTATATATCGTTATACGTTATTACGTAATAGTATATAACATTATACGTTATAAGGTAATACTACATAACGTTATTGGTCATATGGTAATAATACATTACGTTATACGTCATTACGTAATTATATGTAACGTTATACTTTATAAGGCAATACTAAATAACGTTATACGTCATAAGGTAATACTACATTACGTTATGCGTCATTACGTAATAGTATATAACGTTTTACGTTATTACGTAGTAGTATATTACGTTATACGTTATTACGTAATAGTATATTACGTTATACGTTACTACGTACTAGTATATAACGTTAAACGTTAGTACGTAACAGTATATGACGTTATACGTCATTACGTACTAGTATATAACGTTGCACGTCATAACGCTATGGTATATAACGTTATACGTTATTACGTAGTAGTATATAACGTTATACGTTAGTACGTAATAGTATATATCGTTATACGTTATTACGTAATAGTATATAACGTTATACGTTAGTACGTAATAGTATATAACGTTATACGTTAGTTCGTAATAGTACATAACGTTATACGTTAGTACGTAATAGTATATAACGTTATACGACATCAGGTAATACTATATAACGTTAGACGTTAGGACGTAATAGTATCTAACGTTATACGTTATTACGTAACAGTATATTACGTTATACGTCATTACGTACTGGTATATAACGTTATACGTTTGTACGTAATTGTATATAACGTTATACGTCATTAGGTAATACTATATAACGTTACACGTTATTACGTAATAGTATATAACGTTATACGTCATCAGGTAATACTATATAACGTTACACGTTAGTACGTAATAGTATATAACGTTATACGTTAGTACGTAATAGTATATAACGTTACACGTTATTACGTAATAGTATATAACGTTATACGTCATTACGTATTAGTTTATAACGTTATACGTTAGTACGTAATAGTATATACCGTTTTACGTTATTACGTAATAATATATAACGTTATACGACATCAGGTAATACTATATAACGATACACGTTAGTACGTAATAGTGTATAACGATATACGTTATTACGTATTAGTACATAACGTTATACGTTGTTACGTATTAGTATATAACGTTATACGTCATCACGTACTAGTATATAACGTTATACGTTAGTACGTAATAGTATATAACGTTATACGTTAGTACGTAATAGTATATAACGTTATACGTTAGTACGTAATAGTATATAACGTTATACGTTATTACGTAATAGGATATAACGTTATACGTTAGTACGTAATAGTATATAACGTTAAACGTCATCAGGTAATACTATATAACGTTACACATTAGTACGTAATAGAATATAACGTTATACGTTAGTACGTAATAGGATATAACGTTATATGTTAGTACGTAATAGGATATAACGTTATACGTTATAAGGTAATACTTAATAACGTTATACGTCATTACATAATAGTATATAATGTTATACGTCATTACGTAATAGTATATAGCGTTATACGTAAATTCGTAATAGTATATAACGTTATACGTTATTACGTATTAGTATATAACGTTACACGTTATTACGTAATAGTATATAACGTTATACGTCATTACGTATTAGTTTATAACATTATACGTTAGTACGTAATAGTGTGTAACGATATACGTTATTACGTATTTGTATATAACGTTATACGTTGTTACGTATTAGTATATAACGTTATACGTTAGTACGTAATAGTATATAACGTTATACGTTATTACGTATTAGTATATTACGTTATACGTTATTACGTAATAGTATATAACGTTATACGTTATTACGTAATAGGATATAACATTATACGTTAGTACGTAATAGTATATAACGTTATACTATATTACGTATTAGTATATAACGTTACACTTTAGTACGTAGTAGTATATAACGTTATACGTTAGCACGTAATAGTATATAACGTTATACGTCATTACGTAATACTATATATCGTTACACGTTAGTACGTATTAGTTTATAACGTTATACGTTAGTAGGTAATAGTATATAACGTTATACGTCATTACGTATTAGTTTATAACATTATACGTTAGTACGTAATAGTGTGTAACGATATACGTTATTACGTATTTGTATATAACGTTATACGTTATTACGTAGTAGTATATAACGTTATACGTTAGTACGTAATAGGATATGACGTTATACGTTAGTACGTATTAGTTTATAACGTTATACGTTAGTACGTAGTAGTATATAACGTTATACGTCATTACGTATTAGTATATAACGTTATACGTCATTACGTACTAGTATATAACGTTATACGTTAGTACGTAATAGTGTATAACGTTATACGTCATCACGTACTAGTATATAACGTTATACGTTAGTACGTAATAGTATATAACGTTTTACGTTAATTCGTAATAGTATATAACGTTATACGTTATTACGTATTAGTATATAACGTTACACGTTATTACGTAATAGTATATAACGTTATACGTCATTACGTATTAGTTTATAACGTTACACGTTATTACGTAGTAGTATATAACGTTATACGTTAGTACGTAATAGGATATGACGTTATACGTTAGTACGTATTAGTTTATAACGTTATACGTTAGTACGTAGTAGTATATAACGTTATACGTCATTACGTAATAGTATATAACGTTATACGTTATTACGTAATAGTGTAGAACGTTATTCGTTATTACGTAATAGTATATTACGTTATACGTTATTACGTAATAGTGTAGAACGTTATTCGTTATTACGTAATAGTATATTACGTTATACGTTAGTACGTAATAGTTTATAACATTATACGTTAGAACGTAATAGTTTATAACGTTATACGTTAGTACGTAATAGTATATAACGTTATACGTTATAAGGTAATACTACATAACGTTATACGTCATAAGATAATACTACATAGCGTTATACGTTATTACGTAACAGTATATAACGTTATACGTTATAAAGTAATACTACATAACGTTATACGTCATAAGCTAATACTACATAGCGTTATACGTTATTACGTTACAGTATATAACGTTATACTTTATAAGGCAATACTAAATAACGTTATACGTCATAAGGTAATACTACATAACGTTATACGTCATTACGTAATAGTATATAACGTTATACGTTATTACGTAGTAGTATATAACGTTACACGTTATTACGTAATAGTATATAACGTTATACGTCATTACGTATTAGTTTATAACGTTATACGTTAGTACGTAATAGTATATACCGTTTTACGTTATTACGTAATAATATATAACGTTATACGACATCAGGTAATACTATATAACGATACACGTTAGTACGTAATAGTGTATAACGATATACGTTATTACGTATTAGTACATAACGTTATACGTTGTTACGTATTAGTATATAACGTTATACGTCATCACGTACTAGTATATAACGTTATACGTTAGTACGTAATAGTATATAACGTTATACGTTAGTACGTAATAGTATATAACGTTATACGTTAGTACGTAATAGTATATAACGTTATACGTTATTACGTAATAGGATATAACGTTATACGTTAGTACGTAATAGTATATAACGTTAAACGTCATCAGGTAATACTATATAACGTTACACATTAGTACGTAATAGAATATAACGTTATACGTTAGTACGTAATAGGATATAACGTTATATGTTAGTACGTAATAGGATATAACGTTATACGTTATAAGGTAATACTTAATAACGTTATACGTCATTACATAATAGTATATAATGTTATACGTCATTACGTAATAGTATATAGCGTTATACGTAAATTCGTAATAGTATATAACGTTATACGTTATTACGTATTAGTATATAACGTTACACGTTATTACGTAATAGTATATAACGTTATACGTCATTACGTATTAGTTTATAACATTATACGTTAGTACGTAATAGTGTGTAACGATATACGTTATTACGTATTTGTATATAACGTTATACGTTGTTACGTATTAGTATATAACGTTATACGTTAGTACGTAATAGTATATAACGTTATACGTTATTACGTATTAGTATATTACGTTATACGTTATTACGTAATAGTATATAACGTTATACGTTATTACGTAATAGGATATAACATTATACGTTAGTACGTAATAGTATATAACGTTATACGATATTACGTATTAGTATATAACGTTACACTTTAGTACGTAGTAGTATATAACGTTATACGTTAGCACGTAATAGTATATAACGTTATACGTCATTACGTAATACTATATATCGTTACACGTTAGTACGTATTAGTTTATAACGTTATACGTTAGTAGGTAATAGTATATAACGTTATACGTCATTACGTATTAGTTTATAACATTATACGTTAGTACGTAATAGTGTGTAACGATATACGTTATTACGTATTTGTATATAACGTTATACGTTATTACGTAGTAGTATATAACGTTATACGTTAGTACGTAATAGGATATGACGTTATACGTTAGTACGTATTAGTTTATAACGTTATACGTTAGTACGTAGTAGTATATAACGTTATACGTCATTACGTATTAGTATATAACGTTATACGTCATTACGTACTAGTATATAACGTTATACGTTAGTACGTAATAGTGTATAACGTTATACGTCATCACGTACTAGTATATAACGTTATACGTTAGTACGTAATAGTATATAACGTTTTACGTTAATTCGTAATAGTATATAACGTTATACGTTATTACGTATTAGTATATAACGTTACACGTTATTACGTAATAGTATATAACGTTATACGTCATTACGTATTAGTTTATAACGTTACACGTTATTACGTAGTAGTATATAACGTTATACGTTAGTACGTAATAGGATATGACGTTATACGTTAGTACGTATTAGTTTATAACGTTATACGTTAGTACGTAGTAGTATATAACGTTATACGTCATTACGTATTAGTTTACAACGTTATACATTAGTACGTAATACTATATAACGTTATACGGCATCAGGTAATACTATATAACGTTACACGTTAGTTCGTAATAGTATATTACATTATACGTTACTACGTACTAGTATATAACGTTAAACGTTAGTACGTAACAGTATATAACGTTATACGTCATTACGTAATAGTATATAACGTTATACGTTATTACGTAATAGTGTAGAACGTTATTCGTTATTACGTATTAGTTTACAACGTTTCACATTAGTACGTAATACTATATAACGTTATACGGCATCAGGTAATACTATATAACGTTACACGTTAGTTCGTAATAGTATATTACGTTATACGTTAGTACGTAATAGTACATAACGTTATACGTTAGTACGTAATAGTATATAACGTTATACGTTAATACGTAATAGTATATAACGTTATACGTCATCAGGTAATACTATATAGCGTTACACGTCAGTACGTAATAGAATATAACGTTTTACGTTAATTCGTAATACTATATAGCGTTACACGTTAGTACGTAATAGTGTCTAACGATATACGTTATTACGTATTAGTATATAACGTTATACGTTGTTACGTATTAGTATATAACGTTATACGTCATTACGTACTAGTATATAACGTTATACGTTAGTACGTAATAGTGTATAACGTTACACGTTAGCACGTAATAGTATATAACGTTATACGTTAGCACGTAATAGTATAAAACGTTATACGTTATTATGTAATAGGATATAATGGTATACGTTAATACGTAATAGTATATAACGTTATACGTCATCAGGTAATACTATATAGCGTTACACGTCAGTACGTAATAGAATATAACGTTATACGTTAGTACGTAATAGGATATAACGTTATACGTTATAAGGTAATACTCAATAACGTTATACGCCATTACATAATAGTATATAACGTTATACGTCATTACGTATTAGAATATAATGTTATACGTTAGTACGTAATAGGATATAACGTTATACGTTGTAAGGTAATACTCAATAACGTTATACGCCATTACATAATAGTATATAATGTTATACGTCATTACGTAATAGTATATAACGTTATACGTTAATTCGTAATAGTATATAACGTTATACGTTATTACGTATTAGTATATAACGTTACACGTTATTACGTAATAGTATATAACGTTATACGTCATTACGTATTAGTTTATAACGTTACACGTTATTACGTAGTAGTATATAACGTTATACGTTAGTACGTAATAGGATATGACGTTATACGTTAGTACGTATTAGTTTATAACGTTATACGTTAGTACGTAGTAGTATATAACGTTATACGTCATTACGTATTAGTTTACAACGTTATACATTAGTACGTAATACTATATAACGTTATACGGCATCAGGTAATACTATATAACGTTACACGTTAGTTCGTAATAGTATATTACGTTATACGTTACTACGTACTAGTATATAACGTTAAACGTTAGTACGTAACAGTATATAACGTTATACGTCATTACGTAATAGTATATAACGTTATACGTTATTACGTAATAGTGTAGAACGTTATTCGTTATTACGTAATAGTATATTACGTTATACGTTATTACGTAATAGTGTAGAACGTTATTCGTTATTACGTAATAGTATATTACGTTATACGTTAGTACGTAATAGTTTATAACATTATACGTTAGAACGTAATAGTTTATAACGTTATACGTTAGTACGTAATAGTATATAACGTTATACGTTATAAGGTAATACTACATAACGTTATACGTCATAAGCTAATACTACATAGCGTTATACGTTATTACGTAACAGTATATAACGTTATACGTTATAAAGTAATACTACATAACGTTATACGTCATAAGCTAATACTACATAGCGTTATACGTTATTACGTAACAGTATATAACGTTATACTTTATAAGGCAATACTAAATAACGTTATACGTCATAAGGTAATACTACATTACGTTATACGTCATTACGTAATAGTATATAACGTTATACGTTATTACGTAGTAGTATATAACGTTACACGTTATTACGTAATAGTATATAACGTTATACGTCATTACGTATTAGTTTATAACGTTATACGTTAGTACGTAATAGTATATACCGTTTTACGTTATTACGTAATAATATATAACGTTATACGACATCAGGTAATACTATATAACGATACACGTTAGTACGTAATAGTGTATAACGATATACGTTATTACGTATTAGTACATAACGTTATACGTTGTTACGTATTAGTATATAACGTTATACGTCATCACGTACTAGTATATAACGTTATACGTTAGTACGTAATAGTATATAACGTTATACGTTAGTACGTAATAGTATATAACGTTATACGTTAGTACGTAATAGTATATAACGTTATACGTTATTACGTAATAGGATATAACGTTATACGTTAGTACGTAATAGTATATAACGTTAAACGTCATCAGGTAATACTATATAACGTTACACATTAGTACGTAATAGAATATAACGTTATACGTTAGTACGTAATAGGATATAACGTTATATGTTAGTACGTAATAGGATATAACGTTATACGTTATAAGGTAATACTTAATAACGTTATACGTCATTACATAATAGTATATAATGTTATACGTCATTACGTAATAGTATATAGCGTTATACGTAAATTCGTAATAGTATATAACGTTATACGTTATTACGTATTAGTATATAACGTTACACGTTATTACGTAATAGTATATAACGTTATACGTCATTACGTATTAGTTTATAACATTATACGTTAGTACGTAATAGTGTGTAACGATATACGTTATTACGTATTTGTATATAACGTTATACGTTGTTACGTATTAGTATATAACGTTATACGTTAGTACGTAATAGTATATAACGTTATACGTTATTACGTATTAGTATATTACGTTATACGTTATTACGTAATAGTATATAACGTTATACGTTATTACGTAATAGGATATAACATTATACGTTAGTACGTAATAGTATATAACGTTATACGATATTACGTATTAGTATATAACGTTACACTTTAGTACGTAGTAGTATATAACGTTATACGTTAGCACGTAATAGTATATAACGTTATACGTCATTACGTAATACTATATATCGTTACACGTTAGTACGTATTAGTTTATAACGTTATACGTTAGTAGGTAATAGTATATAACGTTATACGTCATTACGTATTAGTTTATAACATTATACGTTAGTACGTAATAGTGTGTAACGATATACGTTATTACGTATTTGTATATAACGTTATACGTTATTACGTAGTAGTATATAACGTTATACGTTAGTACGTAATAGGATATGACGTTATACGTTAGTACGTATTAGTTTATAACGTTATACGTTAGTACGTAGTAGTATATAACGTTATACGTCATTACGTATTAGTATATAACGTTATACGTCATTACGTACTAGTATATAACGTTATACGTTAGTACGTAATAGTGTATAACGTTATACGTCATCACGTACTAGTATATAACGTTATACGTTAGTACGTAATAGTATATAACGTTTTACGTTAATTCGTAAT
Source organism: Bombus pascuorum (assembly GCF_905332965.1). Taxonomy (NCBI): domain Eukaryota; kingdom Metazoa; phylum Arthropoda; class Insecta; order Hymenoptera; family Apidae; genus Bombus; species Bombus pascuorum. The sequence continues at coordinate 866,425 of NW_026869731.1, read as the reverse complement.
AGTATATAACGTTATACGTTATTACGTATTAGTATATAACGTTACACGTTATTACGTAATAGTATATAACGTTATACGTCATTACGTATTAGTTTATAACGTTACACGTTATTACGTAGTAGTATATAACGTTATACGTTAGTACGTAATAGGATATGACGTTATACGTTAGTACGTATTAGTTTATAACGTTATACGTTAGTACGTAATAGTATATAACGTTATACGTCATTACGTATTAGTTTATAACGTTATACATTAGTACGTAATACTATATAACGTTATACGGCATCAGGTAATACTATATAACGTTACACGTTAGTTCGTAATAGTATATAACGTTATACGTTAGTACGTAATAGTACATAACGTTATACGTTAGTACGTAATAGTATATAACGTTATACGTTAATACGTAATAGTATATAACGTTATACGTCATCAGGTAATACTATATAGCGTTACACGTCAGTACGTAATAGAATATAACGTTTTACGTTAATTCGTAATACTATATAGCGTTACACGTTAGTACGTAATAGTGTCTAACGATATACGTTATTACGTATTAGTATATAACGTTATACGTTGTTACGTATTAGTATATAACGTTATACGTCATTACGTACTAGTATATAACGTTATACGTTAGTACGTAATAGTGTATAACGTTACACGTTAGCACGTAATAGTATATAACGTTATACGTTAGCACGTAATAGTATAAAACGTTATACGTTATTATGTAATAGGATATAACGGTATACGTTAATACGTAATAGTATATAACGTTATACGTCATTACGTATTAGTTTATAACGTTACACGTTATTACGTAGTAGTATATAACGTTATACGTTAGTACGTAATAGGATATGACGTTATACGTTAGTACGTATTAGTTTATAACGTTATACGTTAGTACGTAGTAGTATATAACGTTATACGTCATTACGTATTAGTTTACAACGTTATACATTAGTACGTAATACTATATAACGTTATACGGCATCAGGTAATACTATATAACGTTACACGTTAGTTCTTAATAGTATATAACGTTATACGTTAGTACGTAATAGTACATAACGTTATACGTTAGTACGTAATAGTATATAACGTTATACGACATCAGGTAATACTATATAGCGTTACACGTTAGTACGTAATAGTGTATAACGATATACGTTATTACGTATTAGTATATAACGTTATACGTTGTTACGTATTAGTATATAACGTTATACGTTAGTACGTAATAGTATATAACGTTACACGTTATTACGTAATAGTATATAACGTTATACGTCATTACGTATTAGTTTATAACATTATACGTTAGTACGTAGTAGTGTGTAACGATATACGTTATTACGTATTTGTATATAACGTTATACGTTGTTACGTATTAGTATATAACGTTATACGTTAGTACGTAATAGTATATAACGTTATACGTTATTACGTATTAGTATATTACGTTATACGTTATTACGTAATAGTATATAACGTTATACGTTATTACGTAATAGGATATAACATTATACGTTAGTACGTAATAGTATATAACGTTATACGATATTACGTATTAGTATATAACGTTACACTTTAGTACGTAGTAGTATATAACGTTATACGTTAGCACGTAATAGTATATAACGTTATACGTCATTACGTAATACTATATAACGTTACACGTTAGTACGTATTAGTTTATAACGTTATACGTTAGTAGGTAATAGTATATAACGTTATACGTCATTACGTATTAGTTTATAACATTATACGTTAGTACGTAATAGTGTGTAACGATATACGTTATTACGTATTTGTATATAACGTTATACGTTATTACGTAGTAGTATATAACGTTATACGTTAGTACGTAATAGGATATGACGTTATACGTTAGTACGTATTAGTTTATAACGTTATACGTTAGTACGTAGTAGTATATAACGTTATACGTCATTACGTATTAGTATATAACGTTATACGTCATTACGTACTAGTATATAACGTTATACGTTAGTACGTAATAGTGTATAACGTTATACGTCATCACGTACTAGTATATAACGTTATACGTTAGTACGTAATAGTATATAACGTTTTACGTTACTTCGTAATAGTATATAACGTTATACGTTATTACGTATTAGTATATAACGTTACACGTTATTACGTAATAGTATATAACGTTATACGTCATTACGTATTAGTTTATAACGTTACACGTTATTACGTAGTAGTATATAACGTTATACGTTAGTACGTAATAGGATATGACGTTATACGTTAGTACGTATTAGTTTATAACGTTATACGTTAGTACGTAGTAGTATATAACGTTATACGTCATTACGTATTAGTTTATAACGTTATACATTAGTACGTAATACTATATAACGTTATACGGCATCAGGTAATACTATATAACGTTACACGTTAGTTCGTAATAGTATATAACGTTATACGTTAGTACGTAATAGTACATAACGTTATACGTTAGTACGTAATAGTATATAACGTTATACGTTAATACGTAATAGTATATAACGTTATACGTCATCAGGTAATACTATATAGCGTTACACGTCAGTACGTAATAGAATATAACGTTTTACGTTAATTCGTAATACTATATAGCGTTACACGTTAGTACGTAATAGTGTCTAACGATATACGTTATTACGTATTAGTATATAACGTTATACGTTGTTACGTATTAGTATATAACGTTATACGTCATTACGTACTAGTATATAACGTTATACGTTAGTACGTAATAGTGTATAACGTTACACGTTAGCACGTAATAGTATATAACGTTATACGTTAGCACGTAATAGTATAAAACGTTATACGTTATTATGTAATAGGATATAACGGTATACGTTAATACGTAATAGTATATAACGTTATACGTCATCAGGTAATACTATATAGCGTTACACGTCAGTACGTAATAGAATATAACGTTATACGTTAGTACGTAATAGGATATAACGTTATACGTTATAAGGTAATACTCAATAACGTTATACGCCATTACATAATAGTATATAACGTTATACGTCATTACGTATTAGAATATAACGTTATACGTTAGTACGTAATAGGATATAACGTTATACGTTGTAAGGTAATACTCAATAACGTTATACGCCATTACATAATAGTATATAATGTTATACGTCATTACGTAATAGTATATAACGTTATACGTTAATTCGTAATAGTATATAACGTTATACGTTATTACGTATTAGTATATAACGTTACACGTTATTACGTAATAGTATATAACGTTATACGTCATTACGTATTAGTTTATAACGTTACACGTTATTACGTAGTAGTATATAACGTTATACGTTAGTACGTAATAGGATATGACGTTATACGTTAGTACGTATTAGTTTATAACGTTATACGTTAGTACGTAATAGTATATAACGTTATACGTCATTACGTATTAGTTTACAACGTTATACATTAGTACGTAATACTATATAACGTTATACGGCATCAGGTAATACTATATAACGTTACACGTTAGTTCTTAATAGTATATAACGTTATACGTTAGTACGTAATAGTACATAACGTTATACGTTAGTACGTAATAGTATATAACGTTATACGACATCAGGTAATACTATATAGCGTTACACGTTAGTACGTAATAGTGTATAACGATATACGTTATTACGTATTAGTATATAACGTTATACGTTGTTACGTATTAGTATATAACGTTATACGTTAGTACGTAATAGTATATAACGTTACACGTTATTACGTAATAGTATATAACGTTATACGTCATTACGTATTAGTTTATAACATTATACGTTAGTACGTAGTAGTGTGTAACGATATACGTTATTACGTATTTGTATATAACGTTATACGTTGTTACGTATTAGTATATAACGTTATACGTTAGTACGTAATAGTATATAACTTTATACGTTATTACGTATTAGTATATTACGTTATACGTTATTACGTAATAGTATATAACGTTATACGTTATTACGTAATAGGATATAACATTATACGTTAGTACGTAATAGTATATAACGTTATACGATATTACGTATTAGTATATAACGTTACACTTTAGTACGTAGTAGTATATAACGTTATACGTTAGCACGTAATAGTATATAACGTTATACGTCATTACGTAATACTATATAACGTTACACGTTAGTACGTATTAGTTTATAACGTTATACGTTAGTAGGTAATAGTATATAACGTTATACGTCATTACGTATTAGTTTATAACATTATACGTTAGTACGTAATAGTGTGTAACGATATACGTTATTAGGTATTTGTATATAACGTTATACGTTATTACGTAGTAGTATATAACGTTATACGTTAGTACGTAATAGGATATGACGTTATACGTTAGTACGTATTAGTTTATAACGTTATACGTTAGTACGTAGTAGTATATAACGTTATACGTCATTACGTATTAGTATATAACGTTATACGTCATTACGTACTAGTATATAACGTTATACGTTAGTACGTAATAGTGTATAACGTTATACGTCATCACGTACTAGTATATAACGTTATACGTTAGTACGTAATAGTATATAACGTTTTACGTTAATTCGTAATAGTATATAACGTTATACGTTATTACGTATTAGTATATAACGTTACACGTTATTACGTAATAGTATATAACGTTATACGTCATTACGTATTAGTTTATAACGTTACACGTTATTACGTAGTAGTATATAACGTTATACGTTAGTACGTAATAGGATATGACGTTATACGTTAGTACGTATTAGTTTATAACGTTATACGTTAGTACGTAATAGTATATAACGTTATACGTCATTACGTATTAGTTTATAACGTTATACATTAGTACGTAATACTATATAACGTTATACGGCATCAGGTAATACTATATAACGTTACACGTTAGTTCGTAATAGTATATAACGTTATACGTTAGTACGTAATAGTACATAACGTTATACGTTAGTACGTAATAGTATATAACGTTATACGTTAATACGTAATAGTATATAACGTTATACGTCATCAGGTAATACTATATAGCGTTACACGTCAGTACGTAATAGAATATAACGTTTTACGTTAATTCGTAATACTATATAGCGTTACACGTTAGTACGTAATAGTGTCTAACGATATACGTTATTACGTATTAGTATATAACGTTATACGTTGTTACGTATTAGTATATAACGTTATACGTCATTACGTACTAGTATATAACGTTATACGTTAGTACGTAATAGTGTATAACGTTACACGTTAGCACGTAATAGTATATAACGTTATACGTTAGCACGTAATAGTATAAAACGTTATACGTTATTATGTAATAGGATATAACGGTATACGTTAATACGTAATAGTATATAACGTTATACGTCATCAGGTAATACTATATAGCGTTACACGTCAGTACGTAATAGAATATAACGTTATACGTTAGTACGTAATAGGATATAACGTTATACGTTATAAGGTAATACTCAATAACGTTATACGCCATTAAATAATAGTATATAACGTTATACGTCATTACGTATTAGAATATAACGTTATACGTTAGTACGTAATAGGATATAACGTTATACGTTGTAAGGTAATACTCAATAACGTTATACGCCATTACATAATAGTATATAATGTTATACGTCATTACGTAATAGTATATAACGTTATACGTTAATTCGTAATAGTATATAACGTTATACGTTATTACGTATTAGTATATAACGTTACACGTTATTACGTAATAGTATATAACGTTATACGTCATTACGTATTAGTTTATAACGTTACACGTTATTACGTAGTAGTATATAACGTTATACGTTAGTACGTAATAGGATATGACGTTATACGTTAGTACGTATTAGTTTATAACGTTATACGTTAGTACGTAATAGTATATAACGTTATACGTCATTACGTATTAGTTTACAACGTTATACATTAGTACGTAATACTATATAACGTTATACGGCATCAGGTAATACTATATAACGTTACACGTTAGTTCTTAATAGTATATAACGTTATACGTTAGTACGTAATAGTACATAACGTTATACGTTAGTACGTAATAGTATATAACGTTATACGACATCAGGTAATACTATATAGCGTTACACGTTAGTACGTAATAGTGTATAACGATATACGTTATTACGTATTAGTATATAACGTTATACGTTGTTACGTATTAGTATATAACGTTATACGTCATTACGTACTAGTATATAACGTTATACGTTAGTACGTAATAGTGTATAACGTTACACGTTAGCACGTAATAGTATATAACGTTATACGTTAGCACGTAATAGTATAAAACGTTATACGTTATTATGTAATAGGATATAACGGTATACGTTAGTACGTAATAGTATATAACGTTATACGTCATCAGGTAATACTATATAGCGTTACACGTCAGTACGTAATAGAATATAACGTTATACGTTAGTACGTAATAGAATATAACGTTATACGTTAGTACGTAATAGGATATAACGTTATACGTTATAAGGTAATACTTAATAACGTTATACGGCATTACATAAAAGTATATAACGTTATACGTCATTACGTAATATTATATAACGTTACACGTTAGCACGTAATAGTATATAACGTTATACGTCATTACGTAATACTATATAACGTTACACGTTAGTACGTATTAGTTTATAACGTTATACGTTAGTAGGTAATAGTATATAACGTTATACGTCATTACGTATTAGTTTATAACATTATACGTTAGTACGTAATAGTATATAACGTTATACGGCATCAGGTAATACTATATAACGTTACACGTTAGTACGTAATAGTATATAACGTTCTACGTTAGTACGTAATAGTATATAACGTTATACATTAGTACGTAATAGTATATAACGTTATACGTTAGTACGTAATAGTATATAACGTTATACGTTATTACGTATTAGTATATTACGTTATACGTTATTACGAAATAGTATATAACGTTATACGTTAGTACGTAATAGAATATAACTTTATACGTCAGTACGTAATAGGATATAACGTTATACGTTATAAGGTAATACTTAATAACGTTATACGTCATTACATAAGAGTATATAACGTTATACGTTATTACGTAATAGTATATAACGTTATACGTTATTACGTAATAGGATATAACGTTATACGTTAGTACGTAATAGTATATAACGTTATACGATATTACGTATTAGTATATAACGTTACACGTTAGTACGAAGTAGTATATAACGTTATACGTTAGCACGTAATAGTATATAACGTTATACGTCATTACGTAATACTATATAACGTTACACGTTAGTACGTATTAGTTTATAACGTTATACGTTAGTACGTAATAGTATATAACGTTATACGTCATTACGTATTAGTTAATAACATTATACGTTAGTACGTAATAGTATATAACGTTATACGGCATCAGGTAATACTATATAACGTTACACGTTAGTACGTAATAGTATATAACGTTATTCGTTAGTACGTAATAGTACATAACGTTATACGTTACTACGTAATAGTATATAACGTTATACGACATCAGGTAATACTATACAGCGTTACACGTTAGTACGTAATAGTGTATAACGATATACGTTATTACGTATTAGTATATAACGTTATACGTTGTTACGTATTAGTATATAACGTTATACGTCATTACGTACTAGTATATAACGTTATACGTCAGCACGTAATAGTATATAACGTTATACGGCATCAGGTAATACTATATAACGTTACACGTTAGTACGTATTAGATAATAACGTTATACGTTAGTACGTAATAGGATATAACGTTATAGGTTATAAGGTAATACTCACAAACGTTATACGTCATTACATAATAGTATATAACCTTATACGTCATTACGTAATAGTATATAACGTTATACGTCATAACGTATTAGTATATAACGTTACACGTTATCACGTAATAGTATATATCGTTATACGTCATTACGTATTAGTTTATAACGTTCTACGTTAGTACGTAATAGTATATAGCGTTATACGTTATTACGTAATAATATATAACGTTATACGTCATAACGTATTAGTATATAACGTTATACGTCATCAGGTAATACTATATAACGTTACACGTTAGCACGTAATAGGCTATAACGTTATACGTTATAAGGTAATACTCAATAACGTTATACGTCATTACATAATAGTATATAACGTTATACGTCATTACGTAATAGTATATAACGTTATACGTTAGTACGTAATAGTATATAACGTTATACGTTATTACGTATTAGTATATAACGTTATACGTCTTACGTAATAGTTTATAACGTTATACGTTGGTACGTAATAGTATATAACGTTAAACGATATGACGCATTATTATATAACGTTATACGATATTTCGTATTAGTATATAACGTTACACGTTATTACGTAATAGTATATATCGTTATACGTCATTACGTATTAGTTTATAACGTTCTACGTTAGTACGTAATAGTATATAGCGTTATACGTTATTACGTAATAATATATAACGTTATACGTCATTACGTATTAGTATATAACGTTATACGTCTTTACGTAATAGTGTATAACGTTATACGTTGGTACGTAATAGTATATAACGTTAAACGATATTACGTATTATTATATAACGTTATACGATATTTCGTATTAGTATATAACGTTACACGTTATTACGTAATAGTTTATATCGTTATACGACATTACGTATTAGTTTATAACGTTCTACGTTAGTACGTAATAGTATATAGCTTTATACGTTATTACGTAATAATATATAACGTTATACGTCATAACGTATTAGTATATAACGTTATACGTCATCAGGTAATACTATATAACGTTACACGTTAGCACGTATTAGGCTATAACGTTATACGTTATAAGGTAATACTCAATAACCTTATGCGTCATTACATAATAGTATATAACCTTATACGTCATTACGTAATAGTATACAACGTTATACGTTAGTACGTAATAGTATATAACGTTATACGTTATTACGTATTAGTATATAACGTTATACGTCTTTACGTAATAGTGTATAACGTTATACGTTGGTACGTAATAGTATATAACGTTAAACGATATGACGCATTGTTATATAACGTTATACGATATTTCGTATTAGTATATAACATTACACGTTATTACGTAATAGTATATATCGTTATACGTCATTACGTATTAGTTTATAACGTTCTACGTTAGTACGTAATAGTATATAGCGTTATACGTTATTACGTAATAACATATAACGTTATACGTCATTACGTATTAGTATATAACGTTATACGTCATCAGGTAATACTATATAACGTTACACGTTAGCACGTAATAGGCTATAACGTTATACGATATAAGGTAATACTCAATAACGTTATATGTCATTACATAATAGTATATAACGTTATACGTCATTACGTAATAGTATATAACGTTATACGTTATTACGTAATAGTATATAACGTTATACGTTATTACGTATTAGTATATAACGTTATACGTCATTGCGTATTAGTTTATAACGTTATACGTTAGTACGTAATAGTATATAGCGTTATACGTTATCACGTAATAATATATAACGTTATACGTCATTACGTATTAGTATATAACGTTATACGTCATCAGGTAATACTATATAACGTTACACGTTAGTACGTAATAGAGTATAACGTTATACGTTAGTACGTAATAGGATATAACGTTATACGTCATTGCGTATTAGTTTATAACGTTATACGTTAGTACGTAATAGTATATAACGTTACACGTTAGCACGTAATAGTATATAACGTTACTCGTTAGCACGTAATAGTATATAACGTTATACGTTATAAGGTAATACTTAATAACGTTATACGTCATTACATAAGAGTATATAACGTTATACGTTATTACGTAATAGTATATAACGTTTTACGTTATTACGTAATAGGATATAACGTTATACGTTAGTACGTAATAGTATATAACGTTATACGATATTACGTATTAGTATATAACGTTACACGTTAGTACGAAGTAGTATATAACGTTATACGTTAGCACGTAATAGTATATAACGTTATACGTCATTACGTAATACTATATAACGTTACACGTTAGTACGTATTAGTTTATAACGTTATACGTTAGTACGTAATAGTATATAACGTTATACGTCATTACGTATTAGTTAATAACATTATACGTTAGTACGTAATAGTATATAACGTTATACGGCATCAGGTAATACTATATAACGTTACACGTTAGTACGTAATAGTATATAACGTTATTCGTTAGTACGTAATAGTACATAACGTTATACGTTACTACGTAATAGTATATAACATTATACGACATCAGGTAATACTATACAGCGTTACACGTTAGTACGTAATAGTGTATAACGATATACGTTATTACGTATTAGTATATAACGTTATACGTTGTTACGTATTAGTATATAACGTTATACATCATTACGTACTAGTATATAACGTTATACGTCAGCACGTAATAGTATATAACGTTATACGGCATCAGGTAATACTATATAACGTTACACGTTAGTACGTATTAGATAATAACGTTATACGTTAGTACGTAATAGGATATAACGTTATAGGTTATAAGGTAATACTCACAAACGTTATACGTCATTACATAATAGTATATAACCTTATACGTCATTACGTAATAGTATATAACGTTATACGTCATAACGTATTAGTATATAACGTTACACGTTATCACGTAATAGTATATATCGTTATACGTCATTACGTATTAGTTTATAACGTTCTACGTTAGTACGTAATAGTATATAGCGTTATACGTTATTACGTAATAATATATAACGTTATACGTCATAACGTATTAGTATATAACGTTATACGTCATCAGGTAATACTATATAACGTTACACGTTAGCACGTAATAGGCTATAACGTTATACGTTATAAGGTAATACTCAATAACGTTATACGTCATTACATAATAGTATATAACGTTATACGTCATTACGTAATAGTATATAACGTTATACGTTAGTACGTAATAGTATATAACGTTATACGTTATTACGTATTAGTATATAACGTTATACGTCTTACGTAATAGTTTATAACGTTATACGTTGGTACGTAATAGTATATAACGTTAAACGATATGACGCATTATTATATAACGTTATACGATATTTCGTATTAGTATATAACGTTACACGTTATTACGTAATAGTATATATCGTTATACGTCATTACGTATTAGTTTATAACGTTCTACGTTAGTACGTAATAGTATATAGCGTTATACGTTATTACGTAATAATATATAACGTTATACGTCATTACGTATTAGTATATAACATTATACGTCTTTACGTAATAGTGTATAACGTTATACGTTGGTACGTAATAGTATATAACGTTAAACGATATTACGTATTATTATATAACGTTATACGATATTTCGTATTAGTATATAACGTTACACGTTATTACGTAATAGTTTATATCGTTATACGACATTACGTATTAGTTTATAACGTTCTACGTTAGTACGTAATAGTATATAGCTTTATACGTTATTACGTAATAATATATAACGTTATACGTCATAACGTATTAGTATATAACGTTATACGTCATCAGGTAATACTATATAACGTTACACGTTAGCACGTAATAGGCTATAACGTTATACGTTATAAGGTAATACTCAATAACGTTATGCGTCATTACATAATAGTATATAACCTTATACGTCATTACGTAATAGTATACAACGTTATACGTTAGTACGTAATAGTATATAACGTTATACGTTATTACGTATTAGTATATAACGTTATACGTCTTTACGTAATAGTGTATAACGTTATACGTTGGTACGTAATAGTATATAACGTTAAACGATATGACGCATTGTTATATAACGTTATACGATATTTCGTATTAGTATATAACATTACACGTTATTACGTAATAGTATATATCGTTATACGTCATTACGTATTAGTTTATAACGTTCTACGTTAGTACGTAATAGTATATAGCGTTATACGTTATTACGTAATAACATATAACGTTATACGTCATTACGTATTAGTATATAACGTTATACGTCATCAGGTAATACTATATAACGTTACACGTTAGCACGTAATAGGCTATAGCGTTATACGATATAAGGTAATACTCAATAACGTTATATGTCATTACATAATAGTATATAACGTTATACGTCATTACGTAATAGTATATAACGTTATACGTTATTACGTAATAGTATATAACGTTATACGTTATTACGTATTAGTATATAACGTTATACGTCATTGCGTATTAGTTTATAACGTTATACGTTAGTACGTAATAGTATATAGCGTTATACGTTATCACGTAATAATATATAACGTTATACGTCATTACGTATTAGTATATAACGTTATACGTCATCAGGTAATACTATATAACGTTACACGTTAGTACGTAATAGAGTATAACGTTATACGTTAGTACGTAATAGGATATAACGTTATACGTCATTGCGTATTAGTTTATAACGTTATACGTTAGTACGTAATAGTATATAACGTTACACGTTAGCACGTAATAGTATATAACGTTACTCGTTAGCACGTAATAGTATATAACGTTACAGGTTAGCACGTAATAGCATATAACTTTATACGTTAGTACGTATTATTTTATAACGTTATACGTTAGTACGTAATAGTATATAACGTTATACGATATTACGTTTTAGTATATAACGTTACACGTTAGTACGTAGTAGTATATAACGTTATACGTTAGCACGTAATAGTATATAACGTTATACGTCATTACGTAATACTATATAACGTTACACGTTAGTACGTATTAGTTTATAACGTTATACGTTAGTACGTAATAGTATATAACGTTATACGTCATTACGTATTAGTTAATAACATTATACGTTAGTACGTAATAGTATATAACGTTATACGGCATCAGGTAATACTATATAACGTTACACGTTAGTACGTAATAGTATGTAACGTTATTCGTTAGTACGTAATAGTACATAACGTTATACGTTACTACGTAATAGTATATAACGTTATACGACATCAGGTAATACTATACAGCGTTACACGTTAGTACGTAATAGTGTATAACGATATACGTTATTACGTATTAGTATATAACGTTATACGTTGTTACGTATTAGTATATAACGTTATACGTCATTACGTACTAGTATATAACGTTATACGTCAGCACGTAATAGTATATAACGTTATACGGCATCAGGTAATACTATATAACGTTACACGTTAGTACGTATTAGATAATAACGTTATACGTTAGTACGTAATAAGATATAACGTTATAGGTTATAAGGTAATACTCAAAAACGTTATACGTCATTACATAATAGTATATAACCTTATACGTCATTACGTAATAGTATATAACGTTATACGTTAGTACGTAATAGTATATAACGTTATACGTTATTACGTATTAGTATATAACGTTATACGTCTTTACGTAATAGTGTATAACGTTATACGTTGGTACGTAATAGTATATAACGTTAAACGATATTACGCATTATTATATAACGTTATACCATATTTCGTATTAGTATATAACGTTACACGTTATTACGTAATAGTATATATCGTTATACGTCATTACGTATTAGTTTATAACGTTCTACGTTAGTACGTAATAGTATATAGCATTATACGTTATTACGTAATAATATATAACGTTATACGTCATTACGTATTAGTATGTAACGTTATACGTCATCAGGTAATACTATATAACGTTACACGTTAGCACGTAATAGGCTATAACGTTATACGTTATAAGGTAATACTCAATAACGTTATACGTCATTACATAATAGTATATAACGTTATACTTCATTACGTAATAGTATATAACGTTATACGTTAGTACGTAATAGTATATAACGTTATACGTTATTACGTATTAGTATATAACGTTATACGTCTTTACGTAATAGTGTATAACGTTATATGTTGGTACGTAATAGTATATAACGTTAAACGATATTACGTATTATTATATAACGTTATACGATGTTACGTATTAGTATATAACGTTACACGTTATTACGTAATAGTATATATCGTTATACGTCATTACGTATTAGTTTATAACGTTCTACGTTAGTACGTAATAGTATATAGCGTTATACGTTATTACGTAATAACATATAACGTTATACGTCATTACGTATTAGTATATAACGTTATACGTCATCAGGTAATACTATATAACGTTACACGTTAGCACGTAATAGGCTATAACGTTATACGATATAAGGTAATACTCAATAACGTTATATGTCATTACATAATAGTATATAACGTTATACGTCATTACGTAATAGTATATAACGTTATACGTTATTACGTAATAGTATATAAAGTTATACGTCTTTACGTAATAGTGTATAACGTTATACGTTGGTACGTAATAGTATATAACGTTAAACGATATTACGTATTATTATATAACGTTATACGATATTTCGTATTAGTATATAACGTTACACGTTATTACGTAATAGTTTATATCGTTATACGTCATTACGTATTAGTTTATAACGTTCTACGTTAGTACGTAATAGTATATAGCGTTATACGTTATTACGTATTAGTATATAACGTTATACGTCATCAGGTAATACTATATAACGTTACACGTTAGCACGTAATAGGCTATAACGTTATACGTTATAAGGTAATACTCAATAACGTTATACGTCATTACATAATAGTATATAACCTTATACGTCATTACGTAATAGTATATAACGTTATACGTTAGTACGTAATAGTATATAACGTTATACGTTATTACGTATTAGTATATAACGTTATACGTCTTTACGTAATAGTGTATAACGTTATACGTTGGTACGTAATAGTATATAACGTTAAACGATATGACGCATTGTTATATAACGTTATACGATATTTCGTATTAGTATATAACATTACACGTTATTACGTAATAGTATATATCGTTATACGTCATTACGTATTAGTTTATAACGTTCTACGTTAGTACGTAATAGTATATAGCGTTATACGTTATTACGTAATAACATATAACGTTATACGTCATTACGTATTAGTATATAACGTTATACGTCATCAGGTAATACTATATAACGTTACACGTTAGCACGTAATAGGCTATAACGTTATACGATATAAGGTAATACTCAATAACGTTATATGTCATTACATAATAGTATATAACGTTATACGTCATTACGTAATACTATATAACGTTACACGTTAGTACGTAATAGAGTATAACGTTATACGTTAGTACGTAATAGGATATAACGTTATACGTCATTGCGCATTAGTTTATAACGTTATACGTTATTACGTATTAGTATATAACGTTATACGTCTTTACGTAATAGTGTATAACGTTATACGTCATCAGGTAATACTATATAACGTTACACGTTAGTACGTAATAGAGTACAACGTTATACGTTAATACGTAATAGGATCTAACGTTATACGTCATTGCGTAATAGTATATAACGTTATACGTCATTGCGTAATAGTATATAACGTTATACGTTAGTACGTAATAGTATATAATGTTATACGTCATCAGGTAATACTATCTTACGTTACACGTTATTACGTAATAGTATATAACGTTATACGCTAGTACGTAATAGCATATAATGTTACACGTCAGTACGTAATAGTGTATAACGATATACGTTATTACGTATTTGTATATAACGTTATACGTTGTTACGTATTAGTATATAACGTTACACACTATTACGTATTAGAATATAACGTTATACGTCATCAGGTAATACTATATAACGTTACACGTTAGTACGTAATAGAGTATAACGTTATACGTTAGTACGTAATAGGATATAACGTTATACGTCATTGCGTATTAGTTTATAACGTTATACGTTAGTACGTAATAGTATATAACGTTATACGTCTTTACGTAATAGTGTATAACGTTATATGTTGGTACTTAATAGTATATAACGTTAAACGATATTACGTATTGTTATATAACGTTATACGATATTACGTATTAGTATATAACGTTACACGTTATTACGTAATAGTATATAACGTTACACACTATTACGTATTAGAATATAACGTTATACGTCATCAGGTAATACTATATAACGTTACACGTTAGTACGTAATAGAGTATAACGTTATACGTTAATACGTAATAGGATCTAACGTTATACGTCATTGCGTAATAGTATATAACGTTATACGTCATTGCGTAATAGTATATAACGTTATACGTTAGTACGTAATAGTATATAATGTTATACGTCATCAGGTAATACTATCTTACGTTACACGTTATTACGTAATAGTATATAACGTTATACGTCATCTGGTAATACTATATAACGTTACACGTTAGTACGTAATAGTATATAACGTTACACGTCAGTACGTAATAGTGTATAACGATATACGTTATTACGTATTTGTATATAACGTTATACGTTGTTACGTATTAGTATATAACGTTAAACTTCATTACGTACTAGTATATAACGTTATACGTCTTTACGTAATAGTGTATAACGTTATACGTTAGTACGTAATAGTATATAGCGTTATACGTTATTACGTAATAATATATAACGTTATACGTCATTACGTATTAGTATATAACGTTATACGTCATCAGGTAATACTATATAACGTTACACGTTAGTACGTATTAGATGATAACGTTCTACGTTAGTACGTAATAGTATATAGCGTTATACGCTATTACGTAATAATATATAACGTTATTCGACATTACGCATTAGTATATAACGTTATACGTCATCAGGTAATA
Organism: Bombus pascuorum; assembly: GCF_905332965.1. Taxonomy (NCBI): domain Eukaryota; kingdom Metazoa; phylum Arthropoda; class Insecta; order Hymenoptera; family Apidae; genus Bombus; species Bombus pascuorum. The sequence goes on along the minus strand of NW_026869731.1, from coordinate 849,416 downwards.
CTATATAACGTTACACGTTAGCACGTAATAGTATATAACGTTATACGTCATTACATATTAGTATATAACGTTATACGTCATCAGGTAATACTATATAACGTTACACGTTAGTACGTAATAGAGTGTAACGTTATACGTTAGTACGTAATAGGATATAACGTTATACGTCATTGCGTATTAGTTTATAACGTTATACGTTAGTACGTAATAGTATATATCGTTATACGTCATTACGTATTAGTTTATAACGTTCTACGTTAGTACGTAATTGTATATAGGGTTATACGTTATTACGTAATAATATATAACGTTATACGTTAGTACGTAATAGTATATAATGTTACACGTCAGTACGTAATAGTGTTTAACGATATACGTTATTACGTATTTGTATATAACGTTATACGTTGTTACGTATTAGTATATAACGTTACACACTATTACGTATTAGAATATAACGTTATACGTCATCAGGTAATACTATATAACGTTACACGTTAGTACGTAATAGAGTATAACGTTATACGATAGTACGTAATAGTATATAACGTTATACGTCATTACGTATTAGTTAATAACATTATACGTTGTTACGTATTAGTATATAACGTTATACGTCATTACGTACTAGTATATAACGTTATACGTCAGCACGTAATAGTATATAACGTTATACGGCATCAGGTAATACTATATAACGTTACACGTTAGTACGTATTAGATAATAACGTTATACGTTAGTACGTAATAAGATATAACGTTATAGGTTATAAGGTAATACTCAAAAACGTTATACGTCATTACATAATAGTATATAACCTTATACGTCATTACGTAATAGTATATAACGTTATACGTTAGTACGTAATAGTATATAACGTTATACGTTATTACGTATAATATATAACGTTATACGTCTTTACGTAATAGTGTATAACGTTATACGTTGGTACGTAATAGTATATAACGTTAAACGATATTACGCATTATTATATAACGTTATACCATATTTCGTATTAGTATATAACGTTACACGTTATTACGTAATAGTATATATCGTTATACGTCATTACGTATTAGTTTATAACGTTCTACGTTAGTACGTAATAGTATATAGCATTATACGTTATTACGTAATAATATATAACGTTATACGTCATTACGTATTAGTATATAACGTTATACGTCATCAGGTAATACTATATAACGTTACACGTTAGCACGTAATAGGCTATAACGTTATACGTTATAAGGTAATACTCAATAACGTTATACGTCATTACATAATAGTATATAACGTTATACTTCATTACGTAATAGTATATAACGTTATACGTTAGTACGTAATAGTATATAACGTTATACGTTATTACGTATTAGTATATAACGTTATACGTCTTTACGTAATAGTGTATAACGTATTATGTTGGTACGTAATAGTATATAACGTTAAACGATATTACGTATTATTATATAACGTTATACGATGTTACGTATTAGTATATAACGTTACACGTTATTACGTAATAGTATATATCGTTATACGTCATTACGTATTAGTTTATAAAGTTCTACGTTAGTACGTAATAGTATCTAGCGTTATACGTTATTACGTAATAATATATAACGTTATACGTCATTACGTATTAGTATATAACGTTATAAGTCATCAGGTAATACTATATAACGTTACACGTTAGTACGTAATAGAGTATAACTTTATACGTTAGTACGTAATAGGATATAACGTTATACGTCATTGCGTATTAGTTTATAACGTTATACGTTAGTATGTAATGTTATAACATTACACGTTAGCACGTAATAGTATATAACGTTACACGTTAGCACGTAATAGTATATAACGTTACACGATAGCACGTAATAGTATTTAACTTTATACGTTAGTACGTATTAGTTTATAACGTTATACGTTAGTACGTAATTGTATATAACGTTATACGTCATTACGTATTAGTATATAACGTTATACGTCATCAGGTAATACTATATAACGTTACACGTTAGTACGTAATAGAGTATAACGTTATACGTTAGTACGTAATAGGATATAACGTTATACGTCATTGCGTATTAGTTTATAACGTTATACGTTATTACGTATTAGTATATAACGTTATACGTCTTTACGTAATAGTGTATAACGTTATACGTCATCAGGTAATACTATATAACGTTACACGTTATATCGTAATAGTATATAACGTTATACGTTAGTACGTAATAGTATATAACGTTATACGTTATTACGTATTAGTATATAACGTTATACGTCTTTACGTAATAGTGTATAACGTATTATGTTGGTACGTAATAGTATATAACGTTAAACGATATTACGTATTATTATATAACGTTATACGATGTTACGTATTAGTATATAACGTTACACGTTATTACGTAATAGTATATATCGTTATACGTCATTACGTATTAGTTTATAAAGTTCTACGTTAGTACGTAATAGTATCTAGCGTTATACGTTATTACGTAATAATATATAACGTTATACGTCATTACGTATTAGTATATAACGTTATAAGTCATCAGGTAATACTATATAACGTTACACGTTAGTACGTAATAGAGTATAACTTTATACGTTAGTACGTAATAGGATATAACGTTATACGTCATTGCGTATTAGTTTATAACGTTATACGTTAGTATGTAATGTTATAACATTACACGTTAGCACGTAATAGTATATAACGTTACACGTTAGCACGTAATAGTATATAACGTTACACGATAGCACGTAATAGTATTTAACTTTATACGTTAGTACGTATTAGTTTATAACGTTATACGTTAGTACGTAATAGTATATAACGTTATACGTCATTACGTATTAGTATATAACGTTATACGTCATCAGGTAATACTATATAACGTTACACGTTAGTACGTAATAGAGTATAACGTTATACGTTAGTACGTAATAGGATATAACGTTATACGTCATTGCGTATTAGTTTATAACGTTATACGTTATTACGTATTAGTATATAACGTTATACGTCTTTACGTAATAGTGTATAACGTTATACGTCATCAGGTAATACTATATAACGTTACACGTTATATCGTAATAGTATATAACGTTATACGCTAGTACGTAATAGCATATAATGTTACACGTCAGTACGTAATAGTGTATAACGACATACGTTATTACGTATTTGTATATAACGTTATACGTTCTTACGTATTAGTATATAACGTTACACACTATTACGTATTAGAATATAACGTTATACGTCGTCAGGTAATACTATATAACGTTACACGTTAGTACGTAATAGAGTATAACGTTATACGTTAGTACGTAATAGGATATAACGTTATACGTCATTGCGTATTAGTTTATAACGTTATACGTTAGTACGTAATAGTATATAACGTTATACGTCTTTACGTAATAGTGTATAACGTTATATGTTGGTACTTAATAGTATATAACGTTAAACGATATTACGTATTGTTATATAACGTTATACGATATTACGTATTAGTATATAACGTTACACGTTATTACGTAATAGTATATAACGTTATACGCTAGTACGTAATAGCATATAATGTTACACGTCAGTACGTAATAGTGTATAACGATATACGTTATTACGTATTTGTATATAACGTTATACGTTGTTACGTATTAGTATATAACGTTACACACTATTACGTATTAGAATATAACGTTATACGTCATCAGGTAATACTATATAACGTTACACGTTAGTACGTAATAGAGTATAACGTTATACGATAGTACGTAATAGGATATAACGTTATACGTCATTGCGTATTAGTTTATGACGTTATACGTTAGTACGTAATAGTATATAACGTTATACGTTATTACGTAATAATATATAACGTTATACGTTAGTACGTAATAGTATATAATGTTACACGTCAGTACGTAATAGTGTATAACGATATACGTTATTACGTATTTGTATATAACGTTATACGTTGTTACGTATTAGTATATAACGTTACACACTATTACGTATTAGAATATAACGTTATACGTCATCAGGTAATACTATATAACGTTACACGTTAGTACGTAATAGAGTATAACGTTATACGTTAATACGTAATAGGATCTAACGTTATACGTCATTGCGTAATAGTATATAACGTTATACGTCATTGCGTAATAGTATATAACGTTATACGTTAGTACGTAATAGTATATAATGTTATACGTCATCAGGTAATACTATCTTACGTTACATGTTATTACGTAATAGTATATAACGTTATACGTCATGTGGTAATACTATATAACGTTACACGTTAGTACGTAATAGTATATAACGTTACACGTCAGTACGTAATAGTGTATAACGATATACGTTATTACGTATTTGTATATAACGTTATACGTTGTTACGTATTAGTATATAACGTTAAACGTCATTACGTACTAGTATATAACGTTATACGTCTTTACGTAATAGTGTATAACGTTATACGTTAGTACGTAATAGTATATAGCGTTATACGTTATTACGTAATAATATATAACGTTATACGTCATTACGTATTAGTATATAACGTTATACGTCATCAGGTAATACTATATAACGTTACACGTTAGTACGTATTAGATGATAACGTTCTACGTTAGTACGTAATAGTATATAGCGTTATACGCTATTACGTAATAATATATAACGTTATTCGTCATTACGCATTAGTATATAACGTTATACGTCATCAGGTAATACTATATAACGTTACACGTTAGCACGTAATAGGATATAACGTTATACGTTATAAGGTAATACTCAATAACGTTATACGTCATTACATAATAGTATATAACGTTATACGTCATTACGTAATAGTATATAACGTTATACGTTAGTACGTAATAGTATATAACGTTATACGTTATTACGTATTAGTATATAACGTTGTACGTCTTTACGTAATAGTTTATAACGTTATATGTTGGTACGTAATAGTATATAACGTTATACGTCATCAGGTAATACTATATAACGTTACACGTTAGTACGTAATAGAGTATAACGTTATACGTTGGTACGTAATAGGATATAACGTTATACGTCATTGCGTATTAGTTTATAACGTTATACGTTATTACGTATTAGTATATAACGTTATACGTCTTTACGTAATAGTGTATAACGTTATACGTCATCAGGTAATACTATATAACGTTACACGTTATATCGTAATAGTATATAACGTTATACGCTAGTACGTAATAGCATATAATGTTACACGTCAGTACGTAATAGTGTATAACGATATACGTTATTACGTATTTGTATATAACGTTATACGTTGTTACGTATTAGTATATAACGTTACACACTATTACGTATTAGAATATAACGTTATACGTCGTCAGGTAATACTATATAACGTTACACGTTAGTACGTAATAGAGTATAACGTTATACGTTAGTACGTAATAGGATATAACGTTATACGTCATTGCGTATTAGTTTATAACGTTATACGTTAGTACGTAATAGTATATAACGTTATACGTCTTTACGTAATAGTGTATAACGTTATATGTTGGTACTTAATAGTATATAACGTTAAACGATATTACGTATTGTTATATAACGTTATACGATATTACGTATTAGTATATAACGTTACACGTTATTACGTAATAGTATATAACGTTATACGTTAGTACGTAATAGCATATAATGTTACACGTCAGTACGTAATAGTGTATAACGATATACGTTATTACGTATTTGTATATAACGTTATACGTTGTTACGTATTAGTATATAACGTTACACACTATTACGTATTAGAATATAACGTTATACGTCATCAGGTAATACTATATAACGTTACACGTTAGTACGTAATAGAGTATAACGTTATACGTTAATACGTAATAGGATCTAACGTTATACGTCATTGCGTAATAGTATATAACGTTATACGTCATTGCGTAATAGTATATAACGTTATACGTTAGTACGTAATAGTATATAATGTTATACGTCATCAGGTAATACTATCTTACGTTACACGTTATTACGTAATAGTATATAACGTTATACGTCATGTGGTAATACTATATAACGTTACACGTTAGTACGTAATAGTATATAACGTTACACGTCAGTACGTAATAGTGTATAACGATATACGTTATTACGTATTTGTATATAACGTTATACGTTGTTACGTATTAGTATATAACGTTAAACGTCATTACGTACTAGTATATAACGTTATACGTCTTTACGTAATAGTGTATAACGTTATACGTTAGTACGTAATAGTATATAGCGTTATACGTTATTACGTAATAATATATAACGTTATACGTCATTACGTATTAGTATATAACGTTATACGTCATCAGGTAATACTATATAACGTTACACGTTAGTACGTATTAGTTGATAACGTTCTACGTTAGTACGTAATAGTATATAGCGTTATACGCTATTACGTAATAATATATAACGTTATTCGTCATTACGCATTAGTATATAACGTTATACGTCATCAGGTAATACTATATAACGTTACACGTTAGCACGTAATAGGATATAACGTTATACGTTATAAGGTAATACTCAATAACGTTATACGTCATTACATAATAGTATATAACGTTATACGTCATTACGTAATAGTTTATAACGTTATACGTTAGTACGTAATAGTATATATCGTTATACGTCATCAGGTAATACTATATAACGTTACACGTTAGTACGTAATAGAGTGTAACGTTATACGTTAGTACGTAATAGGATATAACGTTATACGTCATTGCGTATTAGTTTATAACGTTATACGTTAGTACGTAATAGTATATATCGTTATACGTCATTACGTATTAGTTTATAACGTTCTACGTTAGTACGTAATAGTATATAGCGTTATACGTTATTACGTAATAATATATAACGTTATACGTTAGTACATAATAGTATATAATGTTACACGTCAGTACGTAATAGTGTTTAACGATATACGTTATTACGTATTTGTATATAACGTTATACGTTGTTACGTATTAGTATATAACGTTACACACTATTACGTATTAGAATATAACGTTATACGTCATCAGGTAATACTATATAACGTTACACATTAGTACGTAATAGTATATAACGTTGTACGTTAGTACGTAATAGTACATAACGTGATACGTTAGTACGTAATAGTATATATCGTTATACGTCTTTACGTAATAGTGTATAACGTTATACGTTAGTACGTAATAGTATATAGCGTTATACGTTATTACGTAATAATATATAACGTTATACGTCATTACGTATTAGTATATAACGTTATACGTCATCAGGTAATACTATATAACGTTACACGTTAGTACGTAATAGAGTGTAACGTTATACGTTAGTACGTAATAGGATATAACGTTATACGTCATTGCGTATTAGTTTATAACGTTATACGTTAGTACGTAATAGTATATATCGTTATACGTCTTTACGTAATAGTGTATAACGTTATACGTTAGTACGTAATAGTATATAGCGTTATACGTTATTACGTAATAATATATAACGTTATACGTCATTACGTATTAGTATATAACGTTATACGTCATCAGGTAATACTATATAACGTTACACGTTAGTACGTATTAGATGATAACGTTCTACGTTAGTACGTAATAGTATATAGCGTTATACGCTATTACGTAATAATATATAACGTTATTCGTCATTACGCATTAGTATATAACGTTATACGTCATCAGGTAATACTATATAACGTTACACGTTAGCACGTAATAGGATATAACGTTATACGTTATAAGGTAATACTCAATAACGTTATACGTCATTACATAATAGTATATAACGTTATACGTCATTACGTAATAGTATATAACGTTATACGTTAGTACGTAATAGTATATAACGTTATACGTTATTACGTATTAGTATATAACGTTGTACGTCTTTACGTAATAGTTTATAACGTTATATGTTGGTACGTAATAGTATATAACGTTATACGTCATTACGTATTAGTATATAACGTTATACGTCATCAGGTAATACTATATAACGTTACACGTTAGTACGTAATAGAGTGTAACGTTATACGTTAGTACGTAATAGGATATAACGTTATACGTCATTGCGTATTAGTTTATAACGTTATACGTTAGTACGTAATAGTATATATCGTTATACGTCATTACGTATTAGTTTATAACGTTCTACGTTAGTACGTAATAGTATATAGCGTTATACGTTATTACGTAATAATATATAACGTTATACGTTAGTACATAATAGTATATAATGTTACACGTCAGTACGTAATAGTGTTTAACGATATACGTTATTACGTATTTGTATATAACGTTATACGTTGTTACGTATTAGTATATAACGTTACACACTATTACGTATTAGAATATAACGTTATACGTCATCAGGTAATACTATATAACGTTACACGTTAGTACGTAATAGAATATAACGTTATACGTTAGTACGTAATAGGATATAACCTTATACGTCATTGCGTAATAGTATATAACGTTATACGTCATTGCGTAGTAGTATTTAACGTTATACGTTAGTACGTAATAGTATATAATGTTATACGTCATCAGGTAATACTATATTACGTTACACGTTATTACGTAATAGTATATAACGTTATACATCATCTGGTAATACTATATAACGTTACACGTTAGTACGTAATAGTATATAACGTTACACGTCAGTACGTAATACTGTATAACGATATACGTTATTACTTACTTGTATATAACGTTATACGTTGTTACGTATTAGTATATAACGTTATACGTCATTACGTACTAGTATATAACGTTATACGTTAGTACGTAATAGTATATAACGTTATACGTTTGTACGTAATAGTATATAACGTTATACGTTAGTACGTAATAGTATATAACGTTATACGTTATTACGTAATAGGATACAACGTTATACGTTAGTACGTAATAATATATAACGTTATACGTCATTACGTATTAGTATATAACGTTATACGTCATCAGGTAATACTATATAACGTTACACGTTAGTACGTAATAGTATATAACGTTGTACGTTAGTACGTAATAGTACATAACGTGATACGTTACTACGTAATAGTATATAACGTTATACGACATCAGGTAATACTATACAACGTTATACGTTAGTACGTAATAGTATATAACGTTATACGTTATTACGTAATAGGATATAACGTTATACGTTAGTACGTAATAGTATATAACGTTATACGTCATCAGGTAATACTATATAACGTTACACGTTAGTACGTAATAGTATATAACGTTATACGTTAGTACGTAATAGGATATGACGTTATACGTCATTACGTAATACTATATAACGTTACACGTTAGTACGTAATAGAATATAACGTTATACGTTAGTACGTAATAGTATATAACGTTATACGTCATCAGGTAATACTATATAACGTTACACGTTAGTACGTAATAGTATATAACGTTATACGTTAGTACGTATTAGTATATAACGTTACACGTTATTACGTAATAGTATATAACGTTATACGTCATAACGTATTAGTTTATAACGTTACACGTTAGAACGTAATAGTATATAGCGTTATACGTTATTACGTAATAATATATAACGTTATACGTCATTACGTATTAGTATATAACGTTATACGTCATCATGTAATACTATATAACGTTATACGTTAGTACGTATTAGATAATAACGTTATACGTTAGTACGTAATAGGATATAACGTTATAGATTATAAGGTAATACTCAAAAACGTTATACGTCATTACATAATAGTATATAACTTTATACGTCATTACGTATTAGTGTATAACTTTATACGTTGGTACGTAATAGTATATAACGTTAAACGATATTACGTATTATTATATAACGTTATACGATATTTCGTATTAGTATATAACGTTACACGTTATTACGTAATAGTATATATCGTTATACGTCATTACGTATTAGTTTATAACGTTCTACGTTAGTACGTAATAGTAGAGAGCGTTATACGTTATTACGTAATAATATATAACGTTATACGTCATTACGTATTAGTATATAACGTTATACGTCATCAGGTAATACTATATAACGTTACACGTTAGTACGTAATAGTATATAACGTTATACGTTAGTACGTAATAGTACATAACGTTATACGTTAGTACGTAATAGTATATAACGTTATACGACATCAGGTAATACTATATAACGTTATACGTTAGTACGTAATAGTATATAACGTTATACGTTATTACGTAATAGGATATAACGTTATACGTTAGTACGTAATAGCATATAACGTTATACGTCATCAGGTAATACTATATAACGTTACACGTTAGTACGTAATAGTATATAACGTTATACGTTAGTACGTAATAGGATATGACGTTATACGTCATTACGTAATACTATATAACGTTACACGTTAGTACGTAATAGTATATAGCGTTATATGTCATTACGTAATAGTACAGTAGCGGACAAAAGTTTAAGACGAAATGGAAGAAATAAATAATTGATTTACTTTCCATAAAAAATATAAATACGGTGTTCTACTTTTGGTATTAACTAATTGTACATTTGTTTGTACACTTAGAAAAAAAATTTCATTTTGATATTTTGCTCAGTAGCGAAGTTACAAAAAAAGGAACGAAATCTGTATAATATTTCGTCGGTCAAAAGTTTAAGACTATACAAAAAATATTAATTTTTGGTTAAAAAATATACACAATTTTTGTTTAAATTCAATATTTTGTTCAATATCCGTTATTTCTTATCCCTTCGGTACATCTTCTTGGCATAGAATCTATTAATTTTTTATATTAATCTACCGTAATATTATTCCAGGCTGTTTCAATCGTAGAGTAAAGTTCATTTAAATTTTTCGGTTTATAACCTTGTACTGTCTTTTTTATGATGCTTCACAAATTCTCGATTGGGTTAATGTCTGGTGATTGCGACGGCCACGGCAGCACGGTGATATTTTCTTCTTGAAAAAACTGTTTCACAACCCGAGCCGTGTGCTTCGGATCATTATCATTTTGAAAAATAAAATCATCACTCATATTGTTGCGTGCAAAAGGTAACATTGTGTTCTTGAGTATGTCCTTGTATTGAAAACGGTCCATAATTCCATTGATACGACATATCGGACCAGGGCCGCTTCGAGAAAAACACGCCCACACCATAACGTTGCCACCACCATGTTTAAGAGTTTTTAAAACGCACTGTGTTTTCAAACTTTCGCCAATTCGACGTCTAACGTACCGTATCCCGTCAGAACAGACGCGATTGAATTTCGATTCGTCAGAAAACAATACCTTTTGCCAATCTTCACTTGTCCAATGCTTATGAGCTTTAGCAAATGCAAGTCGTCTTTTTCGATTCCTAGAACTCAGCAGTGGTTTCTTTTGGGGTTTTCGTCCTCTTAAGTTAAAGTCTTCTAATCTTCTCCTAACAGTTCTAGCACTAATTTGTGTATCGTTTTCATAGTTTATCTCCGCAGCAATATTATTTGCACTACGAAAACGATCCTTTTCGCTCAATCGATGAATCCGGCGATCCATTTTCGGTGTTGTTTTCCGTGGTCTTCCGTTTTTCGGTTGATCGCAATACATGCCTGTCTTTAAAAATTTATACCAAGCTTGTTTACAAGCTGTTTCTGACCTGTTCACTATATTTGCTATTTCGGTGAAGGTTTTACTTTGCTTTCGCAGCCTTACGATTTGTTCCCTTTCGTTTTCAAGTAAATTCTTTGATTTACCCATAGTCTGTTCCTACCTAAATGAATTTTAAGCAATAAAAGGTACACTAAACAATGATTTTGACATTCCAGAATCAAAATGTTCAAAAACTGTACTCGTACTCACGTTTTACACAGATCGTCTTAAACTAATGTCCACTGTTTCCAAGTGCTAGGCGGTAACTAACTGTTGTAACTCCTACATTGTTTGTATTTAACAACTGACTGTCTGAGGTTACGAAGGTCAAACATACAGCTACGTTATTCCAAAGAGACAAACCGAATAGAAGAACAATATGCGTATAAGATGTTTGTAATCCGGTTTACAAATCATCGTCTTAAACTTTTGTCCGCTACTGTATATAACGTTACACGTTAGCACTTAATAGTATATAACGTTATACGGCATCAGGTAATACTATATAACGTTACACGTTAGTACGTAATAGTATATAACGTTATACGTCATCAGGTAATACTATATAACGTTACACGTTAGTACGTAATAGTATATAACGTTATACGTTAGTACGTAATAGTACATAACGTTATACGTTAGTACGTAATAGTATATAACGTTATACGACATCAGGTAATACTATATAACGTTATACGTTAGTACGTAATAGTATATAACGTTATACGTTATTACGTAATAGAATATAACGTTATACGTTAGTACGTAATAGTATATAACGTTATACGTCATCAGGTAATACTATATAACGTTACACGTTAGTACGTAATAGTATATAACGTTATACGTTAGTACGTAATAGTATATAGCGTTATACGTTATTACGTAATAATATATAACGTTATACGTCATTACGTATTAGTATATAACGTTATACGTCATCAGGTAATACTATATAACGTTACACGTTAGTACGTATTAGATGATAACGTTCTACGTTAGTACGTAATAGTATATAGAGTTATACGCTATTACGTAATAATATATAACGTTATTCGTCATTACGCATTAGTATATAACGTTATACGTCATCAGGTAATACTATATAACGTTACACGTTAGCACGTAATAGGATATAACGTTATACGTTATAAGGTAATACTCAATAACGTTATACGTCATTACATAATAGTATATAACGTTATACGTCATTACGTAATAGTATATAACGTTATACGTTAGTACGTAATAGTATATAACGTTATACGTTATTACGTATTAGTATATAACGTTGTACGTCTTTACGTAATAGTGTATAACGTTATATGTTGGTACGTAAAAGTATATAACGTTATACGTCATTACGTATTAGTATATAACGTTATACGTCATCAGGTAATACTATATAACGTTACACGTTAGTACGTAATAGAGTGTAACGTTATACGTTAGTACGTAATAGGATATAACGTTATACGTCATTGCGTATTAGTTTATAACGTTATACGTTAGTACGTAATAGTATATATCGTTATACGTCATTACGTATTAGTTTATAACGTTCTACGTTAGTACGTAATAGTATATAGCGTTATACGTTATTACGTAATAATATATAACGTTATACGTTAGTACGTAATAGTATATAATGTTACACGTCAGTACGTAATAGTGTTTAACGATATACGTTATTACGTATTTGTATATAACGTTATACGTTGTTACGTATTAGTATATAACGTTACACACTATTACGTATTAGAATATAACGTTATACGTCATCAGGTAATACTATATAACGTTACACGTTAGTACGTAATAGAATATAACGTTATACGTTAGTACGTAATAGGATATAACGTTATACGTCATTGCGTAATAGTATATAACGTTATACGTCATAGCGTAGTAGTATTTAACGTTATACGTTAGTACGTAATAGTATATAATGTTATACGTCATCAGGTAATACTATATTACGTTACACGTTATTACGTAATAGTATATAACGTTATACATCATCTGGTAATACTATATAACGTTACACGTTAGTACGTAATAGTATATAACGTTACACGTCAGTACGTAATACTGTATAACGATATACGTTATTACTTACTTGTATATAACGTTATACGTTGTTACGTATTAGTATATAGCGTTATACGTCATTACGTACTAGTATATAACGTTATACGTTGTTACGTATTAGTATATAACGTTACACACTATTACGTATTAGAATATAACGTTATACGTCATCAGGTAATACTATATAACGTTACACGTTAGTACGTAATAGTATATAACGTTATACGTCTTTACGTAATAGTGTATAACGTTATATGTTGGTACTTAATAGTATATAACGTTAAACGATATTACGTATTGTTATATAACGTTATACGATATTACGTATTAGTATATAACGTTACACGTTATTACGTAATAGTATATAACGTTATACGCTAGTACGTAATAGCATATAATGTTACACGTCAGTACGTAATAGTGTATAACGATATACGTTATTACGTATTTGTATATAACGTTATACGTTGTTACGTATTAGTATATAACGTTACACACTATTACGTATTAGAATATAACGTTATACGTCATCAGGTAATACTATATAACGTTACACGTTAGTACGTAATAGAGTATAACGTTATACGATAGTACGTAATAGGATATAACGTTATACGTCATTGCGTATTAGTTTATGACGTTATACGTTAGTACGTAATAGTATATAACGTTATACGTTATTACGTAATAATATATAACGTTATACGTTAGTACGTAATAGTATATAATGTTACACGTCAGTACGTAATAGTGTATAACGATATACGTTATTACGTATTTGTATATAACGTTATACGTTGTTACGTATTAGTATATAACGTTACACACTATTACGTATTAGAATATAACGTTATACGTCATCAGGTAATACTATATAACGTTACACGTTAGTACGTAATAGAGTATAACGTTATACGTTAATACGTAATAGGATCTAACGTTATACGTCATTGCGTAATAGTATATAACGTTATACGTCATTGCGTAATAGTATATAACGTTATACGTTAGTACGTAATAGTATATAATGTTATACGTCATCAGGTAATACTATCTTACGTTACACGTTATTACGTAATAGTATATAACGTTATACGTCATGTGGTAATACTATATAACGTTACACGTTAGTACGTAATAGTATATAACGTTACACGTCAGTACGTAATAGTGTATAACGATATACGTTATTACGTATTTGTATATAACGTTATACGTTGTTACGTATTGGTATATAACGTTAAACGACATTACGTACTAGTATATAACGTTATACGTCTTTACGTAATAGTGTATAACGTTATACGTTAGTACGTAATAGTATATAGCGTTATACGTTATTACGTAATAATATATAACGTTATACGTCATTACGTATTAGTATATAACGTTATACGTCATCAGGTAATACTATATAACGTTACACGTTAGTACGTATTAGATGATAACGTTCTACGTTAGTACGTAATAGTATATAGCGTTATACGCTATTACGTAATAATATATAACGTTATTCGTCATTACGCATTAGTATATAACGTTATACGTCATCAGGTAATACTATATAACGTTACACGTTAGCACGTAATAGGATATAACGTTATACGTTATAAGGTAATACTCAATAACGTTATACGTCATTACATAATAGTATATAACGTTATACGTCATTACGTAATAGTATATAACGTTATACGTTAGTAAGTAAAAGTATATAACGTTATACGTTATTACGTATTAGTATATAACGTTGTACGTCTTTACGTAATAGTTTATAACGTTATATGTTGGTACGTAATAGTATATAACGTTATACGTCATTACGTATTAGTATATAACGTTATACGTCATCAGGTAATACTATATAACGTTACACGTTAGTACGTAATAGAGTGTAACGTTATACGTTAGTACGTAATAGGATATAACGTTATACGTCATTGCGTATTAGTTTATAACGTTATACGTTAGTACGTGATAGTATATATCGTTATACGTCATTACGTATTAGTTTATAACGTTCTACGTTAGTACGTAATAGTATATAGCGTTATACGTTATTACGTAATAATATGTAACGTTATACGTTAGTACGTAATAGTATATAATGTTACACGTCAGTACGTAATAGTGTTTAACGATATACGTTATTACGTATTTGTATATAACGTTATACGTTGTTACGTATTAGTATATAACGTTACACACTATTACGTATTAGAATATAACGTTATACGTCATCAGGTAATACTATATAACGTTACACGTTAGTACGTAATAGAATATAACGTTATACGTTAGTACGTAATAGGATATAACGTTATACGTCATTGCGTAATAGTATATAACGTTATACGTCATTGCGTAGTAGTATTTAACGTTATACGTTAGTACGTAATAGTATATAATGTTATACGTCATCAGGTAATACTATATTACGTTACACGTTATTACGTAATAGTATATAACGTTATACATCATCTGGTAATACTATATAACGTTACACGTTAGTACGTAATAGTATATGACGTTACACGTCAGTACGTAATACTGTATAACGATATACGTTATTACTTACTTGTATATAACGTTATACGTTGTTACGTATTAGTATATAACGTTATACGTCATTACGTACTAGTATATAACGTTATACGTTAGTACGTAATAGTATATAACGTTATACGTTTGTACGTAATAGTATATAACGTTATACGTTAGTACGTAATAGTATATAACGTTATACGTTATTACGTAATAGGATACAACGTTATACGTTAGTACGTAATAATATATAACGTTATACGTCATTACGTATTAGTATATAACGTTATACGTCATCAGGTAATACTATATAACGTTACACGTTAGTACGTAATAGTATATAACGTTAAACGATATTACGTATTATTATATAACGTTATACGATATTTCGTATTAGTATATAACGTGACACGTTATTACGTAATAGTATATATCGTTATACGTCATTACGTATTAGTTTATAACGTTCTACGTTAGTACGTAATAGTAGATAGCGTTATACGTTAGTACGTAATAGTACATAACGTTATGCGTTAGTACGTAATAGTATATAACGTTATACGACATCAGGTAATACTATATAACGTTATACGTTAGTACGTAATAGTATATAACGTTATACGTTATTACGTAATAGGATATAACGTTATACGTTAGTACGTAATAGTATATAACGTTATACGTCATCAGGTAATACTATATAACGTTACACGTTAGTACGTAATAGTATATAACGTTATACGTTAGTACGTAATAGGATATGACGTTATACGTCATTACGTAATACTATATAACGTTACACGTTAGTACGTAATAGTATATAGCGTTATATGTCATTACGTAATAGTATATAACGTTACACGTTAGCACTTAATAGTATATAACGTTATACGGCATCAGGTAATACTATATAACGTTACACGTTAGTACGTAATAGTATATAACGTTATACGTCATCAGGTAATACTATATAACGTTACACGTTAGTACGTAATAGTATATAACGTTATACGTTAGTACGTATTAGTATATAACGTTACACGTTATTACGTAATAGTATATAACGTTATACGTCATTACGTATTAGTTTATAACGTTACACGTTAGAACGTAATAGTATATAGCGTTATACGTTATTACGTAATAATATATAACGTTATACGTCATTACGTATTAGTATATAACGTTATACGTCATCATGTAATACTATATAACGTTATACGTTAGTACGTATTAGATAATAACGTTATACGTTAGTACGTAATAGGATATAACGTTATAGATTATAAGGTAATACTCAAAAACATTATACGTCATTACATAATAGTATATAACCTTATACGTCATTACGTATTAGTGTATAACTTTATACGTTGGTACGTAATAGTATATAACGTTAAACGATATTACGTATTATTATATAACGTTATACGATATTTCGTATTAGTATATAACGTTACACGTTATTACGTAATAGTATATATCGTTATACGTCATTACGTATTAGTTTATAACGTTCTACGTTAGTACGTAATAGTAGATAGCGTTATACGTTAGTACGTAATAGTACATAACGTTATACGTTAGTACGTAATAGTATATAACTTTATACGACATCAGGTAATACTATATAACGTTATACGTTAGTACGTAATAGTATATAACGTTATACGTTATTACGTAATAGGATATAACGTTATACGTTAGTACGTAATAGTATATAACGTTATACGTCATCAGGTAATACTATATAACGTTACACGTTAGTACGTAATAGTATATAACGTTATACGTTAGTACGTAATAGGATATGACGTTATACGTCATTACGTAATACTATATAACGTTACACGTTAGTACGTGATAGTATATAGCGTTATATGTCATTACGTAATAGTATATAACGTTACACGTTAGCACTTAATAGTATATAACGTTATACGGCATCAGGTAATACTATATAACGTTACACGTTAGTACGTAATAGTATATAACGTTATACGTCATCAGGTAATACTATATAACGTTACACGTTAGTACGTAATAGTATATAACGTTATACGTTAGTACGTAATAGTACATAACGTTATACGTTAGTACGTAATAGTATATAACGTTATACGACATCAGGTAATACTATATAACGTCATACGTTAGTACGTAATAATATATAACGTTATACGTTATTACGTAATAGGATACAACGTTATACGTTAGTACGTAATAGTATATAACGTTATACGTCATCAGGTAATACTATATAACGTTACACGTTAGTACGTAATAGTATATAACGTTATACGTCATCAGGTAATACTATATAACGTTACACGTTAGTACGTATTAGATGATAACGTTCTACGTTAGTACGTAATAGTATATAGCGTTATACGCTATTACGTAATAATATATAACGTTATTCGTCATTACGCATTAGTATATAACGTTATACGTCATCAGGTAATACTATATAACGTTACACGTTAGCACGTAATAGGATATAACGTTATACGTTATAAGGTAATACTCAATAACGTTATACGTCATTACATAATAGTATATAACGTTATACGTCAGTACGTAATAGTATATAACGTTATACGTTAGTACGTAATAGTATATAACGTTATACGTTATTACGTATTAGTATATAACGTTGTACGTCTTTGCGTAATAGTGTATAACGTTATATGTTGGTACGTAATAGTATATAATGTTATACGTCATCAGGTAATACTATATTACGTTACACGTTATTACGTAATAGTATATAACGTTATACATCATCTGGTAATACTATATAACGTTACACGTTAGTACGTAATAGTATATAACGTTACACGTCAGTACGTAATACTGTATAACGATATACGTTATTACTTACTTGTATATAACGTTATACGTTGTTACGTATTAGTATATAACGTTATACGTCATTACGTACTAGTATATAACGTTATACGATAGTACGTAATAGTATATAACGTTATACGTTATTACGTAATAGGATACAACGTTATACGTTAGTACGTAATAATATATAACGTTATACGTCATTACGTATTAGTATATAACGTTATACGTCATTACGTACTAGTATATAACGTTATACGTTAGTACGTAATAGTATATAACGTTATACGTTTGTACGTAATAGTATATAACGTCATACGATAGTACGTAATAGTATATAACGTTATACGTTATTACGTAATAGGATACAACGTTATACGTTAGTACGTAATAATATATAACGTCATACGTCATTACGTATTAGTATATAACGTTATACGTCATCAGGTAATACTATATAACGTTACACGTTAGTACGTAATAGTATATAACGTTGTACGTTAGTACGTAATAGTACATAACGTGATACGTTAGTACGTAATAGTATATAACGTTATACGACATCAGGTAATACTATACAACGTTATACGTTAGTACGTAATAGTATATAACGTTATACGTTATTACGTAATAGGATATAACGTTATACGTTAGTACGTAATAGTATATAACGTTATACGTCATCAGGTAATACTATATAACGTTACACGTTAGTACGTAATAGTATATAACGTTATACGTTAGTACGTAATAGGATATGACGTTATACGTCATTACGTAATACTATATAACGTTACACGTTAGTACGTAATACAATATAACGTTATACGTTAGTACGTAATAGTATATAACGTTATACGTTATTACGTAATAGGATATAACGTTATAAGTTAGTACGTAATAGTATATAACGTTATACGTCATCAGGTAATACTATATAACGTTACACGTTAGTACGTAATAGTATATAACGTTATACGTTAGTACGTATTAGTATATAACGTTACACGTTATTACGTAATAGTATATAACGTTATACGTCATTACGTATTAGTTTATAACGTTACACGTTAGAACGTAATAGTATATAGCGTTATACGTTATTACGTAATAATATATAACGTTATACGTCATTACGTATTAGTATATAACGTTATACGTCATCATGTAATACTATATAACGTTATACGTTAGTACGTATTAGATAATAACGTTATACATTAGTACGTAATAGGATATAACGTTATAGATTATAAGGTAATACTCAAAAACGTTATACGTCATTACATAATAGTATATAACCTTATACGTCATTACGTATTAGTGTATAACTTTATACGTTGGTACGTAATAGTATATAACGTTAAACGATATTACGTATTATTATATAACGTTATACGATATTTCGTATTAGTATATAACGTTACACGTTATTACGTAATAGTATATATCGTTATACGTCATTACGTATTAGTTTATAACGTTCTACGTTAGTACGTAATAGTAGATAGCGTTATACGTTATTACGTAATAATGTATAACGTTATACGTCATTACGTATTAGTATATAACGTTATACGTCATCAGGTAATACTATATAACGTTACACGTTAGTACGTAATAGTATATAACGTTATACGTTAGTACGTAATAGTACATAACGTTATCCGTTAGTACGTAATAGTATATAACGTTATACGACATCAGGTAATACTATATAACGTTATACGTTAGTACGTAATAGTATATAACGTTATACGTTATTACGTAATAGGATATAACGTTATACGTTAGTACGTAATATTATATAACGTTATACGTCATCAGGTAATACTATATAACGTTACACGTTAGTACGTAATAGTATATAACGTTATACGTTAGTACGTAACAGGATATAACGTTATACGACATCAGGTAATACTATATAACGTTATACGTTAGTACGTAATAGTATATAACGTTATACGTTAGTACGTAATAGTACATAACGTGATACGTTAGTACGTAATAGTATATAACGTTATACGACATCAGGTAATACTATACAACGTTATACGTTAGTACGTAATAGTATATAACGTTATACGTTATTACGTAATAGGATATAACGTTATACGTTAGTACGTAATAGTATATAACGTTATACGTCATCAGGTAATACTATATAACGTTACACGTTAGTACGTAATAGTATATAACGTTATACGTTAGTACGTAATAGGATATGACGTTATACGTCATTACGTAATACTATATAACGTTACACGTTAGTACGTAATAGAATATAACGTTATACGTTAGTACGTAATAGTATATAACGTTATACGTTATTACGTAATAGGATATAACGTTATACGTTAGTACGTAATAGTATATAACGTTATACGTCATCAGGTAATACTATATAACGTTACACGTTAGTACGTAATAGTATATAACGTTATACGTTAGTACGTATTAGTATATAACGTTACACGTTATTACGTAATAGTATATAACGTTATACGTCATTACGTATTAGTTTATAACGTTACACGTTAGAACGTAATAGTATATAGCGTTATACGTTATTACGTAATAATATATAACGTTATACGTCATTACGTATTAGTATATAACGTTATACGTCATCATGTAATACTATATAACGTTATACGTTAGTACGTATTAGATAATAACGTTATACGTTAGTACGTAATAGGATATAACGTTATAGATTATAAGGTAATACTCAAAAACGTTATACGTCATTACATAATAGTATATAACCTTATACGTCATTACGTGTTAGTGTATAACTTTATACGTTGGTACGTAATAGTATATAACGTTAAACGATATTACGTATTATTATATAACGTTATACGATATTTCGTATTAGTATATAACGTTACACGTTATTACGTAATAGTATATATCGTTATACGTCATTACGTATTAGTTTATAACGTTCTACGTTAGTACGTAATAGTAGATAGCGTTATACGTTATTACGTAATAATATATAACGTTATACGTCATTACGTATTAGTATATAACGTTATACGTCATCAGGTAATACTATATAACGTTACACGGTAGTACGTAATAGTATATAACGTTATACGTTAGTACGTAATAGTACATAACGTTATACGTTAGTACGTAATAGTATATAACGTTATACGACATCAGGTAATACTATATAACGTTATACGTTAGTACGTAATAGTATATAACGTTATACGTTATTACGTAATAGGATATAACGTTATACGTTAGTACGTAATAGTATATAACGTTATACGTCATCAGGTAATACAATATAACGTTACACGTTAGTACGTAATAGTATATAACGTTATACGTTAGTACGTAATAGGATATGACGTTATACGTCATTACGTAATACTATATAACGTTACACGTTAGTACGTAATAGTATATAGCGTTATATGTCATTACGTAATAGTATATAACGTTACACGTTAGCACTTAATAGTATATAACGTTATACGGCATCAGGTAATACTATATAACGTTACACGTTAGTACGTAATAGTATATAACGTTATACGTCATCAGGTAATACTATATAACGTTACACGTTAGTACGTAATAGTATATAACGTTATACGTTAGTACGTAATAGTACATAACGTTATACGTTAGTACGTAATAGTATATAACGTTATACGACATCAGGTAATACTATATAACGTTATACGTTACTACGTAATAGTATATAACGTTATACGTTATTACGTAATTGGATATAACGTTATACGTTAGTACGTAATAGTATATAACGTTATACGTCATCAGGTAATACTATATAACGTTACACGTTAGTACGTAATAGTATATAACGTTATACGTTAGTACGTAATAGTATATAAAGTTATACGTTATTACGTAATAGGATATAACGTTATACGTTAGTACGTAATAGTATATAACGTTCTACGTTATTACGTATTAGTATATAACGTTATACGTCTTTACGTAATAGTGTATAACGTTACACGTTAGTACGTAATAGTATATAACGTTATACGTTAGTACGTAATAGTATATAACGTTATACGTTATTACGTAATAGGGTATAACGTTATACTTTAGTACGTAATAGGTTATAACGTTATACGTTATAAGGTAATACTCAATAACGTTATACGTCATTACATAATAGTATATAAAGTTGTACGTCATTACGTAATAGTATATAACGTTATACGTTAGTACGTAATAGGATATGACGTTATACGTCATTACGTAATACTATATAACGTTACACGTTAGTACGTAATAGTATATAGCGTTATATGTCATTACGTAATAGTATATAACGTTACACGTTAGCACTTAATAGTATATAACGTTATACGGCATCAGGTAATACTATATAACGTTACACGTTAGTACGTAATAGTATATAACGTTATACGTTATAAGGTAATACTCAATAACGTTATACGTCATTACATAATAGTATATAAAGTTGTACGTCATTACGTAATAGTATATAACGTTATACGTTAGTACGTAATAGTATATAACGTTATACGTTATTACGTATTAGTATATAACGTTATACGTTATTCCGTAATAATGTATAACGTTATACGTCATTACGCATTAGTATATAACGTTATACGTCATCAGGTAATACTATATAACGTTACACGTTAGTACGTAATAGAATATAACGTTATACGTTAGAACGTAATAGGATATAAGGTTATACGTTATAAGGAAATACTCAATAACGTTATACGTCATTACATAATAGTATATAACGTTATACGTCATCAGGTAATACTATATAACGTTACACGTTAGCACGTAATAGGCTATAACGTTATACGTTATAAGGTAATACTCAATAACGTTATACGTCATTACATAATAGTATATAACGTTATACGTCATTACGTAATAGTATATAACGTTATACGTTAGTACGTAATAGTATATAACGTTATACGTTATTACGTATTAGTATATAACGTTATACGTCTTTACGTATTAGTGTATAACGTTATATGTTGGTACGTAATAGTATATAACGTTAAACGATATTACGTATTATTATATAACGTTACACGATGTTACGTATTAGTATATAACGTTACACGTTATTACGTAATAGTATATATCGTTATACGTCATTACGTATTAGTTTATAAAGTTCTACGTTAGTACGTATTAGTATATAGCGTTATACGTTATTACGTAATAATATATAACGTTATACGTCATTACGTATTAGTATATAACGTTATAAGTCATCAGGTAATACTATATAACGTTACACGTTAGTACGTAATAGAGTACAACTTTATACGTTAGTACGTAATAGGATATAACGTTATACGTCATTGCGTATTAGTTTATAACGTTATACGTTAGTATGTAATATTATAACATTACACGTTAGCACGTAATAGTATATAACGTTACACGTTAGCACGTAATAGTATATAACGTTACACGTTAGCACGTAATAGTATATAACTTTATACGTTAGTACGTATTAGTTTATAACGTTATACGTTAGTACGTAATAGTATATAACGTTATACGTCATTACGTATTAGTATATAACGTTATACGTCATCAGGTAATACTCTATTACGTACACGTTAGTACGTAATAGAGTATAACGTTATACGTTAGTACGTAATAGGATATAACGTTATACGTCATTGCGTATTAGTTTATAACGTTATACGTTATTACGTATTAGTATATAACGTTATACGTCTTTACGTAATAGTGTATAACGTTATATGTTGGTACTTAATAGTATATAACGTTAAACGATATTACGTATTGTTATATAACGTTATACGATATTACGTATTAGTATATGACGTTACACGTTATTACGTAATAGTATATAACTTTATACGTTAGTACGTATTAGTTTATAACGTTATACGTTAGTACGTAATAGTATATAACGTTATACGTTATTACGTAATAATATATAACGTTATACGTTAGTACGTAATAGTATATAATGTTACACGTCAGTACGTAATAGTGTATAACGATATACGTTATTACGTATTTGTATATAACGTTATACGTTGTTACGTATTAGTATATAACGTTACACACTATTACGTATTAGAATATAACGTTATACGTCATCAGGTAATACTATATAACGTTACACGTTAGTACGTAATAGAGTATAACGTTATACGTTAATACGTAATAGGATATAACGTTATACGTCATTGCGTAATAGTATATAACGTTATACGTCATTGCGTAATAGTATATAACGTTATACGTTAGTACGTAATAGTATATAATGTTATACGTCATCAGGTAATACTATCTTACGTTACACGTTATTACGTAATAGTATATAACGTTATACGTCATCTGGTAATACTATATAACGTTACACGTTAGTACGTAATAGTATATAACGTTACACGTCAGTACGTAATAGCGTATAACGATATACGTTATTACGTATTTGTATATAACGTTATACGTTGTTACGTATTAGTATATAACGTTAAACGTCATTACGTACTAGTATATAACGTTATACGTCTTTACGTAATAGTGTATAACGTTATACGTTAGTACGTAATAGTATATAGCGTTATACGTTATTACGTAATAATATATAACGTTATACGTCATTACGTATTAGTATATAACGTTATACGTCATCAGGTAATATTATATAACGTTACACGTTAGTACGTATTAGATGATAACGTTCTACGTTAGTACGTAATAGTATATAGCGTTATACGCTATTACGTAATAATATATAACGTTATTCGTCATTACGTATTAGTATATAACGTTATACGTCATCAGGTAATACTATATAACGTTACACGTTAGCACGTAATAGGATATAACGTTATACGTTATAAGGTAATACTCAATAACGTTATACGTCATTACATAATAGTATATAACGTTATACGTCATTACGTAATAGTATATAACGTTATACGTTAGTACGTAATAGTATATAACGTTATACGTCATTACGTATTAGTATATAACGTTATACGTCATCAGGTAATACTATATAACGTTACACGTTAGTACGTAATAGAGTATAACGTTATACGTTAGTACGTAATAGGATATAACGTTATACGTCATTGCGTATTAGTTTATAACGTTATACGTTAGTACGTAATAGTATATATCGTTATACGTCATTACGTATTAGTTTATAACGTTCTACGTTAGTACGTAATAGTATATAACGTTATACGTTATTACGTAATAGGATACAACGTTATACGTTAGTACGTAATAATATATAACGTTATACGTCATTACGTATTAGTATATAACGTTATACGTCATCAGGTAATACTATATAACGTTTCACGTTAGTACGTAATAGTATATAACGTTGTACGTTAGTACGTAATAGTACATAACGTGATACGTTAGTACGTAATAGTATATAACGTTATACGACATCAGGTAATACTATATAACGTTATACGTTAGTACGTAATAGTATATAACGTTATACGTTATTACGTAATAGGATATAACGTTATACGTTAGTACGTAATAGTATATAACGTTATACGTTAGTACGTAATAGTATATAACGTTATACGTTATTACGTAATAGGATACAACGTTATACGTTAGTACGTAATAATATATAACGTTATACGTCATTACGTATTAGTATATAACGTTATACGTCATCAGGTAATACTATATAACGTTACACGTTAGTACGTAATAGTATATAACGTTGTACGTTAGTACGTAATAGTACATAACGTGATACGTTAGTACGTAATAGTATATAACGTTATACGACATCAGGTAATACTATATAACGTTATACGTTAGTACGTAATAGTATATAACGTTATACGTTATTACGTAATAGGATATAACGTTATACGTTAGTACGTAATAGTATATAACGTTATATCCTATTACGTAATAGGATACAACGTTATACGTTAGTACGTAGTAATATATAACGTTATACGTCATTACGTATTAGTATATAACGTTATACGTCATCAGGTAATACTATATAACGTTACACGTTAGTACGTAATAGTATATAACGTTGTACGTTAGTACGTAATAGTACATAACGTGATACGTTAGTACGTAATAGTATATAACGTTATACGACATCAGGTAATAGTATATAACGTTATACGTCATTGCGTAGTAGTATTTAACGTTATACGTTAGTACGTAATAGTATATAATGTTATACGTCATCAGGTAATACTATATTACGTTACACGTTATTACGTAATAGTATATAACGTTATACGTCATCTGGTAATACTATATAACGTTACACGTTAGTACGTAATAGTATATAACGTTATACGTTATTACGTATTAGTATATAACGTTATACGTCTTTACGTAATAGTGTATAACGTTATACGTTAGTACGTAATAGTATATAACGTTATACGATATTACGTATTAGTATATAACGTTATACGATATTACGTATTAGTATATGACTTTACACGTTATTACGTAATAGTATATATCGTTATACGTAATTACGTATTAGTTTATAACGTTCTACGTTAGTACGTAATAGTATATAGCGTTATACGTTATTCCGTAATAATGTATAACGTTATACGTGATTACGCATTAGTATATAACGTTATACGTCATCAGGTAATACTATATAACGTTACACGTTAGTACGTAATAGAATATAACGTTATACGTTAGAACGTAATAGGATATAAGGTTATACGTTATAAGGAAATACTCAATAACGTTATACGTCATTACATAATAGTATATAACGTTATACGTCATCAGGTAATACTATATAACGTTACACGTTAGCACGTAATAGGCTATAACGTTATACGTTATAAGGTAATACTCAATAACGTTATACGTCATTACATAATAGTATATAACGTTATACGTCATTACGTAATATTATAACATTATACGTTAGCACGTAATAGTATATAACGTTACACGTTAGCACGTAATAGTATATAACGTTACACGTTAGCACGTAATAGTATATAACTTTATACGTTAGTACGTATTAGTTTATAACGTTATACGTTAGTACGTAATAGTATATAACGTTATACGTCATTACGTATTAGTATATAACGTTATACGTCATCAGGTAATACTCTATTACGTACACGTTAGTACGTAATAGAGTATAACGTTATACGTTAGTACGTAATAGGATATAACGTTATACGTCATTGCGTATTAGTTTATAACGTTATACGTTATTACGTATTAGTATATAACGTTATACGTCTTTACGTAATAGTGTATAACGTTATATGTTGGTACTTAATAGTATATAACGTTAAACGATATTACGTATTGTTATATAACGTTATACGATATTACGTATTAGTATATGACGTTACACGTTATTACGTAATAGTATATAACGTTATACGCTAGTACGTAATAGCATATAATGTTACACGTCAGTACGTAATAGTGTATAACGATATACGTTATTACGTATTTGTATATAACGTTATACGTTGTTACGTATTAGTATATAACGTTACACACTATTACGTATTAGAATATAACGTTATACGTCATCAGGTAATACTATATAACGTTACACGTTAGTACGTAATAGAGTATAACGTTATACGTTAGTACGTAATAGGATATAACGTTATACGTCATTGCGTATTAGTTTATAACGTTATACGTTAGTACGTAATAGTATATAACGTTATACGTTATTACGTAATAATATATAACGTTATACGTTAGTACGTAATAGTATATAATGTTACACGTCAGTACGTAATAGTGTATAACGATATACGTTATTACGTATTTGTATATAACGTTATACGTTGTTACGTATTAGTATATAACGTTACACACTATTACGTATTAGAATATAACGTTATACGTCATCAGGTAATACTATATAACGTTACACGTTAGTACGTAATAGAGTATAACGTTATACGTTAATACGTAATAGGATATAACGTTATACGTCATTGCGTAATAGTATATAACGTTATACGTCATTGCGTAATAGTATATAACGTTATACGTTAGTACGTAATAGTATATAATGTTATACGTCATCAGGTAATACTATCTTACGTTACACGTTATTACGTAATAGTATATAACGTTATACGTCATCTGGTAATACTATATAACGTTACACGTTAGTACGTAATAGTATATAACGTTACACGTCAGTACGTAATAGCGTATAACGATATACGTTATTACGTATTTGTATATAACGTTATACGTTGTTACGTATTAGTATATAACGTTAAACGTCATTACGTACTAGTATATAATGTTATACGTCTTTACGTAATAGTGTATAACGTTATACGTTAGTACGTAATAGTATATAGCGTTATACGTTATTACGTAATAATATATAACGTTATACGTCATTACGTATTAGTATATAACGTTATACGTCATCAGGTAATATTATATAACGTTACACGTTAGTACGTATTAGATGATAACGTTCTACGTTAGTACGTAATAGTATATAGCGTTATACGCTATTACGTAATAATATATAACGTTATTCGTCATTACGTATTAGTATATAACGTTATACGTCATCAGGTAATATTATATAACGTTACACGTTAGTACGTATTAGATGATAACGTTCTACGTTAGTACGTAATAGGATATAACGTTATACGTCATTGCGTATTAGTTTATAACGTTATACGTTAGTACGTAATAGTATATATCGTTATACGTCATTACGTATTAGTTTATAACGTTCTACGTTAGTACGTAATAGTATATAACGTTATACGTTATTACGTAATAGGATACAACGTTATACGTTAGTACGTAATAATATATAACGTTATACGTCATTACGTATTAGTATATAACGTTATACGTCATCAGGTAATACTATATAACGTTACACGTTAGTACGTAATAGTATATAACGTTGTACGTTAGTACGTAATAGTACATAACGTGATACGTTAGTACGTAATAGTATATAACGTTATACGACATCAGGTAATACTATATAACGTTATACGTTAGTACGTAATAGTATATAACGTTATACGTTATTACGTAATAGGATATAACGTTATACGTTAGTACGTAATAGTATATAACGTTATACGTTAGTACGTAATAGTATATAACGTTATACGTTATTACGTAATATGATACAACGTTATACGTTAGTACGTAATAATATATAACGTTATACGTCATTACGTATTAGTATATAACGTTATACGTCATCAGGTAATACTATATAACGTTACACGTTAGTACGTAATAGTATATAACGTTGTACGTTAGTACGTAATAGTACATAACGTGATACGTTAGTACGTAATAGTATATAACGTTATACGACATCAGGTAATACTATATAACGTTATACGTTAGTACGTAATAGTATATAACGTTATACGTTATTACGTAATAGGATATAACGTTATACGTTAGTACGTAATAGTATATAACGTTATATGTTATTACGTAATAGGATACAACGTTATACGTTAGTACGTAGTAATATATAACGTTATACGTCATTACGTATTAGTATATAACGTTATACGTCATCAGGTAATACTATATAACGTTACACGTTAGTACGTAATAGTATATAACGTTGTACGTTAGTACGTAATAGTACATAACGTGATACGTTAGTACGTAATAGTATATAACGTTATACGACATCAGGTAATAGTATATAACGTTATACGTCATTGCGTAGTAGTATTTAACGTTATACGTTAGTACGTAATAGTATATAATGTTATACGTCATCAGGTAATACTATATTACGTTACACGTTATTACGTAATAGTATATAACGTTATACGTCATCTGGTAATACTATATAACGTTACACGTTAGTACGTAATAGTATATAACGTTATACGTTATTACGTATTAGTATATAACGTTATACGTCTTTACGTAATAGTGTATAACGTTATACGTTAGTACGTAATAGTATATAACGTTATACGATATTACGTATTAGTATATAACGTTATACGATATTACGTATTAGTATATGACTTTACACGTTATTACGTAATAGTATATATCGTTATACGTAATTACGTATTAGTTTATAACGTTCTACGTTAGTACGTAATAGTATATAGCGTTATACGTTATTCCGTAATAATGTATAACGTTATACGTGATTACGCATTAGTATATAACGTTATACGTCATCAGGTAATACTATATAACGTTACACGTTAGTACGTAATAGAATATAACGTTATACGTTAGAACGTAATAGGATATAAGGTTATACGTTATAAGGAAATACTCAATAACGTTATACGTCATTACATAATAGTATATAACGTTATACGTCATCAGGTAATACTATATAACGTTACACGTTAGCACGTAATAGGCTATAACGTTATACGTTATAAGGTAATACTCAATAACGTTATACGTCATTACATAATAGTATATAACGTTATACGTCATTACGTAATATTATAACATTATACGTTAGCACGTAATAGTATATAACGTTACACGTTAGCACGTAATAGTATATAACGTTACACGTTAGCACGTAATAGTATATAACTTTATACGTTAGTACGTATTAGTTTATAACGTTATACGTTAGTACGTAATAGTATATAACGTTATACGTCATTACGTATTAGTATATAACGTTATACGTCATCAGGTAATACTCTATTACGTACACGTTAGTACGTAATAGAGTATAACGTTATACGTTAGTACGTAATAGGATATAACGTTATACGTCATTGCGTATTAGTTTATAACGTTATACGTTATTACGTATTAGTATATAACGTTATACGTCTTTACGTAATAGTGTATAACGTTATATGTTGGTACTTAATAGTATATAACGTTAAACGATATTACGTATTGTTATATAACGTTATACGATATTACGTATTAGTATATGACGTTACACGTTATTACGTAATAGTATATAACGTTATACGCTAGTACGTAATAGCATATAATGTTACACGTCAGTACGTAATAGTGTATAACGATATACGTTATTACGTATTTGTATATAACGTTATACGTTGTTACGTATTAGTATATAACGTTACACACTATTACGTATTAGAATATAACGTTATACGTCATCAGGTAATACTATATAACGTTACACGTTAGTACGTAATAGAGTATAACGTTATACGTTAGTACGTAATAGGATATAACGTTATACGTCATTGCGTATTAGTTTATAACGTTATACGTTAGTACGTAATAGTATATAACGTTATACGTTATTACGTAATAATATATAACGTTATACGTTAGTACGTAATAGTATATAATGTTACACGTCAGTACGTAATAGTGTATAACGATATACGTTATTACGTATTTGTATATAACGTTATACGTTGTTACGTATTAGTATATAACGTTACACACTATTACGTATTAGAATATAACGTTATACGTCATCAGGTAATACTATATAACGTTACACGTTAGTACGTAATAGAGTATAACGTTATACGTTAATACGTAATAGGATATAACGTTATACGTCATTGCGTAATAGTATATAACGTTATACGTCATTGCGTAATAGTATATAACGTTATACGTTAGTACGTAATAGTATATAATGTTATACGTCATCAGGTAATACTATCTTACGTTACACGTTATTACGTAATAGTATATAACGTTATACGTCATCTGGTAATACTATATAACGTTACACGTTAGTACGTAATAGTATATAACGTTACACGTCAGTACGTAATAGCGTATAACGATATACGTTATTACGTATTTGTATATAACGTTATACGTTGTTACGTATTAGTATATAACGTTAAACGTCATTACGTACTAGTATATAATGTTATACGTCTTTACGTAATAGTGTATAACGTTATACGTTAGTACGTAATAGTATATAGCGTTATACGTTATTACGTAATAATATATAACGTTATACGTCATTACGTATTAGTATATAACGTTATACGTCATCAGGTAATATTATATAACGTTACACGTTAGTACGTATTAGATGATAACGTTCTACGTTAGTACGTAATAGTATATAGCGTTATACGCTATTACGTAATAATATATAACGTTATTCGTCATTACGTATTAGTATATAACGTTATACGTCATCAGGTAATACTATATAACGTTACACGTTAGCACGTAATAGGATATAACGTTATACGTTATAAGGTAATACTCAATAACGTTATACGTCATTACATAATAGTATATAACGTTATACGTCATTACGTAATAGTATATAACGTTATACGTTAGTACGTAATAGTATATAACGTTATACGTCATTACGTATTAGTATATAACGTTATACGTCATCAGGTAATACTATATAACGTTACACGTTAGTACGTAATAGAGTATAACGTTATACGTTAGTACGTAATAGGATATAACGTTATACGTCATTGCGTATTAGTTTATAACGTTATACGTTAGTACGTAATAGTATATATCGTTATACGTCATTACGTATTAGTTTATAACGTTCTACGTTAGTACGTAATAGTATATAGCGTTATACGTTATTACGTAATAATATATAACGTTATACGTTAGTACGTAATAGTATATAATGTTACACGTCAGTACGTAATAGTGTATAACGATATACGTTATTACGTATTTGTATATAACGTTATACGTTGTTACGTATTAGTATATTACGTTACACACTATTACGTATTAGAATATAACGTTATACGTCATCAGGTAATACTATATAACGTTACACGTTAGTACGTAATAGAATATAACGTTATACGTTAGTACGTAATAGGATATAACGTTACACGTCATTGCGTAATAGTATATAACGTTATACGTCATTGCGTAGTAGTATTTAACGTTATACGTTAGTACGTAATAGTATATAATGTTATACGTCATCAGGTAATACTATATTACGTTACACGTTATTACGTAATAGTATATAACGTTATACATCATCTGGTAATACTATATAACGTTACACGTTAGTACGTAATAGTATATAACGTTACACGTCAGTACGTAATACTGTATAACGATATACGTTATTACTTATTTGTATATAACGTTATACGTTCTTACGTATTAGTATATAACGTTATACGTCATTACGTACTAGTTTATAACGTTATACGTTAGTACGTAATAGTATACAGGGTGCGCCGTTAGAATTCGGACAGAATTCAATTTGTAGTTCCCACCATATTAGAATTCAGATGTTTGTGCTGATTGACTCTGAAGTTAGTTAAATATGTCAATAAGTCTTCTATAACCTCAAAATGACAGAACTCGTTAAGCAAAACCCGGAATACGATAGAAGAGCGGCGATTATAGAAAGTCTTCGCGCCGTTGGCTGGCCCACAATCTCGAAGATGTTCCTGTTGTGGGCAAAACCAAATTTCCAGCAAGTGTTCACGTTTTGAGCGTTGTCTCAAGTGAGGGCGACGTCATGCCTCCGCACTTCTTCCAAAAAGGCGAAAGAATCACAAAGGAGGTTTATTTGGAGGTCCTGAAGACAGTAATAAAGCCGTGGATGGAAATTACGGCTTCTGGAAGGCCGTATTTATTTCAACAAGATGGCGCACCTGCTCACACAAGTCATCTTGTTCAAAATTGGCTCTCTGACAATGTGGACATGTTTTGGTCGAAAGATTTCTGGCCTCCTAACAGTCCCGACCTAAACCCATTGGACTATTACGTGTGGGGCGTTATCGAGAGACAAACTAATAAATGCAGGCACCCCAACGTCAACTCCCTACGAGCTGCTATCGAGTCAGAATTCGCGACAATTAAACGCGACCAGTTGAAGTCAGCGTGCTCGCGCTTTAGAGCAAGAATAGAGCAGGTCATAGAGGCAGAGGGTGGTTACATAGAATAAAAGTTCTCAGCAAGGACCCTTTAAATGAGATATAACAACATTTTCATGTGTTTTTGTGTATTGACTTAAATAAACAACTTTCTGCATAAAACTTCTTTTGTCCGGATTCTAACGGCGCACCCAACGTTATACGTTTGTACGTAATAGTATATAACGTTATACGTTAGTACGTAATAGTATATATCGTTATACGTCATTACGTATTAGTTTATAACGTTCTACGTTAGTACGTAATAGTATATAGCGTTATACGTTATTACGTAATAATATATAACGTTATACGTTAGTACGTAATAGTATATAGCGTTATACGTTATTACGTAATAATATATAACGTTATACGTTAGTACGTAATAGTATATAATGTTACACGTCAGTACGTAATAGTGTATAACGATATACGTTATTACGTATTTGTATATAACGTTATACGTTGTTACGTATTAGTATATAACGTTACACACTATTACGTATTAGAATATAACGTTATACGTCATCAGGTAATACTATATAACGTTACACGTTAGTACGTAATAGAGTATAACGTTATACGTTAGTACGTAATAGGATATAACGTTATACGTCATTGCGTAATAGTATATAACGTTATACGTCATTGCGTAGTAGTATTTAACGTTATACGTTAGTACGTAATAGTATATAATGTTATACGTCATCAGGTAATACTATATTACGTTACACGTTATTACGTAATAGTATATAACGTTATACGTCATCTGGTAATACTATATAACGTTACACGTTAGTACGTAATAGTATATAACGTTACACGTCAGTACGTAATACTGTATAACGATATACGTTATTACTTATTTGTATATAACGTTATACGTTGTTACGTATTAGTATATAACGTTATACGTCATTACGTACTAGTATATAACGTTATACGTTAGTACGTAATAGTATATAACGTTATACGTTTGTACGTAATAGTATATAACGTTATACGTTAGTACGTAATAGTATATAACGTTATACGTTATTACGTAATAGGATACAACGTTATACGTTAGTACGTAATAATATATAACGTTATACGTCATTACGTATTAGTATATAACGTTATACGTCATCAGGTAATACTATATAACGTTACACGTTAGTACGTAATAGTATATAACGTTGTACGTTAGTACGTAATAGTACATAACGTGATACGTTAGTACGTAATAGTATATAACGTTATACGTTAGTACGTAATAGTATATAACGTTATACGTTATTACGTAATAGGATATAACGTTATACGTTAGTACGTAATAGTATATAACGTTATACGTTAGTACGTAATAGTATATAACGTTATACGTTATTACATAATAGGATACAACGTTATACGTTAGTACGTAATAATATATAACGTTATACGTCATTACGTATTAGTATATAACGTTATACGTCATCAGGTAATACTATATAACGTTACACGTTAGTACGTAATAGTATATAACGTTGTACGTTAGTACGTAATAGTACATAACGTGATACGTTAGTACGTAATAGTATATAACGTTATACGACATCAGGTAATACTATATAACGTTATACGTTAGTACGTAATAGTATATAACGTTATACGTTATTACGTAATAGGATATAACGTTATACGTTAGTACGTAATAGTATATAACGTTATATGTTATTACGTAATAGGATACAACGTTATACGTTAGTACGTAGCAATATATAACGTTATACGTCATTACGTATTAGTATATAACGTTATACGTCATCAGGTAATACTATATAACGTTACACGTTAGTACGTAATAGTATATAACGTTGTACGTTAGTACGTAATAGTACATAACGTGATACGTTAGTACGTAATAGTATATAACGTTATACGACATCAGGTAATAGTATATAACGTTATACGTCATTGCGTAGTAGTATTTAACGTTATACGTTAGTACGTAATAGTATATAATGTTATACGTCATCAGGTAATACTATATTACGTTACACGTTATTACGTAATAGTATATAACGTTATACGTCATCTGGTAATACTATATAACGTTACACGTTAGTACGTAATAGTATATAACGTTATACGTTATTACGTATTAGTATATAACGTTATACGTCTTTACGTAATAGTGTATAACGTTATACGTTAGTACGTAATAGTATATAACGTTATACGATATTACGTATTAGTATATAACGTTATACGATATTACGTATTAGTATATGACTTTACACGTTATTACGTAATAGTATATATCGTTATACGTAATTACGTATTAGTTTATAACGTTCTACGTTAGTACGTAATAGTATATAGCGTTATACGTTATTCCGTAATAATGTATAACGTTATACGTCATTACGCATTAGTATATAACGTTATACGTCATCAGGTAATACTATATAACGTTACACGTTAGTACGTAATAGAATATAACGTTATACGTTAGAACGTAATAGGATATAAGGTTATACGTTATAAGGAAATACTCAATAACGTTATACGTCATTACATAATAGTATATAACGTTATACGTCATCAGGTAATACTATATAACGATACACGTTAGCACGTAATAGGCTATAACGTTATACGTTATAAGGTAATACTCAATAACGTTATACGTCATTACATAATAGTATATAACGTTATACGTCATTACGTAATAGTATATAACGTTATACGTTAGTACGTAATAGTATATAACGTTATACGTTATTACGTATTAGTATATAACGTTATACGTCTTTACGTAATAGTGTATAACGTTATATGTTGGTACGTAATAGTATATAACGTTGAACGATATTACGTATTATTATATAACGTTATACGATGTTACGTATTAGTATATAACGTTACACGTTATTACGTAATAGTATATATCGTTATACGTCATTACGTATTAGTTTATAAAGTTCTACGTTAGTACGTATTAGTATATAGCGTTATACGTTATTACGTAATAGTATATAACGTTATACGTCATTACGTATTAGTATATAACGTTATAAGTCATCAGGTAATACTATATAACATTACACGTTAGTACGTAATAGAGTACAACTTTATACGTTAGTACGTAATAGGATTTAACGTTATACGTCATTGCGTATTAGTTTATAACGTTATACGTTAGTATGTAATATTATAACATTACACGTTAGCACGTAATAGTATATAACGTTACACGTTAGCACGTAATAGTATATAACGTTACACGTTAGCACGTAATAGTATATAACTTTATACGTTAGTACGTATTAGTTTATAACGTTATACGTTAGTACGTAATAGTATATAACGTTATACGTCATTACGTATTAGTATATATCGTTATACGTCATCAGGTAATACTCTATTACGTACACGTTAGTACGTAATAGAGTATAACGTTATACGTTAGTACGTAATAGGATATAACGTTATACGTCATTGCGTATTAGTTTATAACGTTATACGTTATTACGTATTAGTATATAACGTTATACGTCTTTACGTAATAGTGTATAACGTTATATGTTGGTACTTAATAGTATATAACGTTAAACGATATTACGTATTGTTATATAACGTTATACGATATTACGTATTAGTATATGACGTTACACGTTATTACGTAATAGTATATAACGTTATACGCTAGTACGTAATAGCATATAATGTTACACGTCAGTACGTAATAGTGTATAACGATATACGTTATTACGTATTTGTATATAACGTTATACGTTGTTACGTATTAGTATATAACGTTACACACTATTACGTATAAGAATATAACGTTATACGTCATCAGGTAATACTATATAACGTTACACGTTAGTACGTAATAGAGTATAACGTTATACGTTAGTACGTAATAGGATATAACGTTATACGTCATTGCGTATTAGTTTATAACGTTATACGTTAGTACGTAATAGTATATAACGTTATACGTTATTACGTAATAATATATAACGTTATACGTTAGTACGTAATAGTATATAATGTTACACGTCAGTACGTAATAGTGTATAACGATATACGTTATTACGTATTTGTATATAACGTTATACGTTGTTACGTATTAGTATATAACGTTACACACTATTACGTATTAGAATATAACGTTATACGTCATCAGGTAATACTATATAACGTTACACGTTAATACGTAATAGAGTATAACGTTATACGTTAATACGTAATAGGATATAACGTTATACGTCATTGCGTAATAGTATATAACGTTATACGTCATTGCGTAATAGTATATAACGTTATACGTTAGTACGTAATAGTATATAATGTTATACGTCATCAGGTAATACTATCTTACGTTACACGTTATTACGTAATAGTATATAACGTTATACGTCATCTGGTAATACTATATAACGTTACACGTTAGTACGTAATAGTATATAACGTTACACGTCAGTACGTAATAGCGTATAACGATATACGTTATTACGTATTTGTATATAACGTTATACGTTATTTCGTATTAGTATATAACGTTAAACGTCATTACGTACTAGTATATAACGTTATACGTCTTTACGTAATAGTGTATAACGTTATACGTTAGTACGTAATAGTATATAGCGTTATACGTTATTACGTAATAATATATAACGTTATACGTC
This sequence comes from Bombus pascuorum, assembly GCF_905332965.1. Taxonomy (NCBI): domain Eukaryota; kingdom Metazoa; phylum Arthropoda; class Insecta; order Hymenoptera; family Apidae; genus Bombus; species Bombus pascuorum. The sequence continues at coordinate 809,616 of NW_026869731.1, read as the reverse complement.
ATTACGTATTAGTATATAACGTTATACGTCATCAGGTAATATTATATAACGTTACACGTTAGTACGTATTAGATGATAACGTTCTACGTTAGTACGTAATAGTATATAGCGTTATACGCTATTACGTAATAATATATAACGTTATTCGTCATTACGTATTAGTATATAACGTTATACGTCATCAGGTAATACTATATAACGTTACACGTTAGCACGTAATAGGATATAACGTTATACGTTATAAGGTAATACTCAATAACGTTATACGTCATTACATAATAGTATATAACGTTATACGTCATTACGTAATAGTATATAACGTTATACGTTAGTACGTAATAGTATATAACGTTATACGTCATTACGTATTAGTATATAACGTTATACGTCATCAGGTAATACTATATAACGTTACACGTTAGTACGTAATAGAGTATAACGTTATACGTTAGTACGCAATAGGATATAACGTTATACGTCATTGCGTATTAGTTTATAACGTTATACGTTAGTACGTAATAGTATATATCGTTATACGTCATTACGTATTAGTTTATAACGTTCTACGTTAGTACGTAATAGTATATAACGTTATACGTCATCTGGTAATACTATATAACGTTACACGTTAGTACGTAATAGTATATAACGTTACACGTCAGTACGTAATACTGTATAACGATATACGTTATTACTTATTTGTATATAACGTTATACGTTGTAACGTATTAGTATATAACGTTATACGTCATTACGTACTAGTATATAACGTTATACGTTAGTACGTAATAGTATATAACGTTATACGTTTGTACGTAATAGTATATAACGTTATACGTTAGTACGTAATACTATATAACGTTATACGTTATTACGTAATAGGATACAACGTTATACGTTAGTACGTAATAATATATAACGTTATACGTCATTACGTATTAGTATATAACGTTATACGTCATCAGGTAATACTATATAACGTTACACGTTAGTACGTAATAGTATATAACGTTGTACGTTAGTACGTAATAGTACATAACGTGATACGTTAGTACGTAATAGTATATAACTTTATACGACATCAGGTAATACTATATAACGTTATACGTTAGTACGTAATAGTATATAACGTTATACGTTATTACGTAATAGGATATAACGTTATACGTTAGTACGTAATAGTATATAACGTTATACGTTAGTACGTAATAGTATATAACGTTATACGTTATTACGTAATAGGATACAACGTTATACGTTAGTACGTAATAATATATAACGTTATACGTCATTACGTATTAGTATATAACGTTATACGTCATCAGGTAATACTATATAACGTTACACGTTAGTACGTAATAGTATATAACGTTGTACGTTAGTACGTAATAGTACATAACGTGATACGTTAGTACGTAATAGTATATAACGTTATACGACATCAGGTAATACTATATAACGTTATACGTTAGTACGTAATAGTATATAACGTTATACGTTATTACGTAGTAGGATATAACGTTATACGTTAGTACGTAATAGTATATAACGTTACACGTCAGTACGTAATACTGTATAACGATATACGTTATTACTTATTTGTATATAACGTTATACGTTGTTACGTATTAGTATATAACGTTATACGTCATTACGTACTAGTATATAACGTTATACGTTATTACGTAATAGGATATAACGTTATACGTTAGTACGTAATAGTATATAACGTTATACGTTAGTACGTAATAGTATATAACGTTAAACGTTATTACGTAATAGGATACAACGTTATACGTTAGTACGTAATAATATATAACGTTATACGTCATTACGTATTAGTATATAACGTTATACGTCATCAGGTAATACTATATAACGTTACACGTTAGTACGTAATAGTATATAACGTTGTACGTTAGTACGTAATAGTACATAACGTGATACGTTAGTACGTAATAGTATATAACGTTATACGACATCAGGTAATACTATATAACGTTATACGTTAGTACGTAATAGTATATAACGTTATACGTTATTACGTAATAGGATATAACGTTATACGTTAGTACGTAATAGTATATAACGTTATATGTTATTACGTAATAGGATACAACGTTATACGTTAGTACGTAGTAATATATAACGTTATACGTCATTACGTATTAGTATATAACGTTATACGTCATCAGGTAATACTATATAACGTTACACGTTAGTACGTAATAGTATATAACGTTGTACGTTAGTACGTAATAGTACATAACGTGATACGTTAGTACGTAATAGTATATAACGTTATACGACATCAGGTAATAGTATATAACGTTATACGTCATTGCGTAGTAGTATTTAACGTTATACGTTAGTACGTAATAGTATATAATGTTATACGTCATCAGGTAATACTATATTACGTTACACGTTATTACGTAATAGTATATAACGTTATACGTCATCTGGTAATACTATATAACGTTACACGTTAGTACGTAATAGTATATAACGTTACACGTCAGTACGTAATACTGTATAACGATATACGTTATTACTTATTTGTATATAACGTTATACGTTGTAACGTATTAGTATATAACGTTATACGTCATTACGTACTAGTATATAACGTTATACGTTAGTACGTAATAGTATATAACGTTATACGTTTGTACGTAATAGTATATAACGTTATACGTTAGTACGTAATACTATATAACGTTATACGTTATTACGTAATAGGATACAACGTTATACGTTAGTACGTAATAATATATAACGTTATACGTCATTACGTATTAGTATATAACGTTATACGTCATCAGGTAATACTATATAACGTTACACGTTAGTACGCAATAGTATATAACGTTGTACGTTAGTACGTAATAGTACATAACGTGATACGTTAGTACGTAATAGTATATAACGTTATACGACATCAGGTAATACTATATAACGTTATACGTTAGTACGTAATAGTATATAACGTTATACGTTATTACGTAATAGGATATAACGTTATACGTTAGTACGTAATAGTATATAACGTTATACGTTAGTACGTAATAGTATATAACGTTATACGTTATTACGTAATAGGATACAACGTTATACGTTAGTACGTAGTAATATATAACGTTATACGTCATTACGTATTAGTATATAACGTTATACGTCATCAGGTAATACTATATAACGTTACACGTTAGTACGTAATAGTATATAACGTAGTACGTTAGTACGTAATAGTACATAACGTGATACGTTAGTACGTAATAGTATATAACGTTATACGACATCAGGTAATACTATATAACGTTATACGTTAGTACGTAATAGTATATAACGTTATACGTTATTACGTAATAGGATATAACGTTATACGTTAGTACGTAATAGTATATAACGTTACACGTCAGTACGTAATACTGTATAACGATATACGTTATTACTTATTTGTATATAACGTTATACGTTGTTACGTATTAGTATATAACGTTATACGTCATTACGTACTAGTATATAACGTTATACGTTAGTACGTAATAGTATATAACGTTATACGTTTGTACGTAATAGTATATAACGTTATACGTTAGTACGTAATAGTATATAACGTTATACGTTATTACGTAATAGGATACAACGTTATACGTTAGTACGTAATAATATATATCGTTATACGTCATTACGTATTAGTATATAACGTTATACGACATCAGGTAATACTATATAACGTTATACGTTAGTACGTAATAGTATATAACGTTATACGTTATTACGTAATAGGATATAACGTTATACGTTAGTACGTAATAGTATATAACGTTATACGTCATCAGGTAATACTATATAACGTTACACGTTAGTACGTAATAGTATATAACGTTATACGGCATCAGGTAATACTATATGACGTTACACGTTAGTACGTAATAGTATATAACGTTATACGTCATCAGGTAATACTATATAACGTTACACGTTAGTACGTAATAGTATATAACGTTATACGTTAGTACGTAATAGTACATAACGTTATACGTTAGTACGTAATAGTATATAACGTTATACGACATCAGGTAATACTATATAACGTTATACGTTAGTACGTAATAGTATATAACGTTATACGTTATTACGTAATAGGATATAACGTTATACGTTAGTACGTAATAGTATATAACGTTATACGTCATCAGGTTATACAATATAACGTTACACGTTAGTACGTAATAGGATATAACGTTATACTTTAGTACGTAATAATATATAACGTTATACGTCATTACGCATTAGTATATAACGTTATACGTCATCAGGTAATACTATATAACGTTACACGTTAGTACGTAATAGAATATAACGTTATACGTTAGAACGTAATAGGATATAAGGTTATACGTTATAAGGAAATACTCAATAACGTTATACGTCATTACATAATAGTATATAACGTTATACGTCATTACGTAATAGTATATAACGTTATACGATATTACGTATTAGTATATGACTTTACACGTTATTACGTAATAGTATATATCGTTATACGTAATTACGTATTAGTTTATAACGTTCTACGTTAGTACGTAATAGTATATAGCGTTATACGTTATTCCGTAATAATATATAACGTTATACGTCATTACGCATTAGTATATAACGTTATACGTCATCAGGTAATACTATATAACGTTACACGTTAGTACGTAATAGAATATAACGTTATACGTTAGAACGTAATAGGATATAAGGTTATACGTTATAAGGAAATACTCAATAACGTTATACGTCATTACATAATAGTATATAACGTTATACGTCATTACGTAATAGTATATAACGTTATGCGTTTTTACGTAATAGTATATTACGTTATACGTTATTACGTATTAGTATATAACGTTACACGTTATTCCGTAATAGTATATAACGTTATACGTCATTGCGTAATAGTATATAACGTTATACGTTAGTACGTAATTGTATATAACGTTATACGTCATCAGGTAATACTATATTACGGTACACGTAATTACGTAATAGTATTTAACGTTATACGTCATCAGGTAATACTATATAACGTTACACGTAATTATGTAATAGTATTTAACGTTATACGTCATCAGGTAATACTATATGACGTTACACGTTAATACGTAATAGAATATAACGTTATACGTTAGTACGTAATAGGATATAACGTTATACGTTATAAGGTAATACTCAATAACGTTATACGTTATTGCATAATAGTATATAACGTTATACGCCATTACGTATTAGTATATAACGTTATACGTTAGTACGTAGTAATATATAACGTTATACGTCATTACGTATTAGTATATAACGTTCTACGTCATCAGGTAATACTATATAACGTTACACGTTAGTACGTAATAGTATATAACGTTGTACGTTAGTACGTAATAGTACATAACGTGATACGTTAGTACGTAATAGTATATAACGTTATGCGTTTTTACGTAATAGTATATTACGTTATACGTTATTACGTATTAGTATATAACGTTACACGTTAGAACGTAATAGTATATAGCGTTATACGTTATTACGTAATAATATATAACGTTACACGTTAGTACGTAATAGTATATAGCGTTATATGTCATTACGTAATAGTACATAACGTTATACGTTAGTACGTAATAGTATATAACGTTATACGTCATCAGGTAATACTATATAACGTTACACGTTAGTACGTAATAGTATATAACGTTATACGGCATCAGGTAATACTATATGACGTTACACGTTAGTACGTAATAGTATATAACGTTATACGTCATCAGGTAATACTATATAACGTTACACGTTAGTACGTAATAGTATATAACGTTATACGTTAGTACGTAATAGTACATAACGTTATACGTTAGTACGTAATAGTATATAACGTTATACGACATCAGGTAATACTATATAACGTTATACGTTAGTACGTAATAGTATATAACGTTATACGTTATTACGTAATGGGATATAACGTTATACGTTAGTACGTAATAGTATATAACGTTATACGTTATTACGTAATGGGATATAACGTTATACGTTAGTACGTAATAGTATATAACGTTATACGGCATCAGGTAATACTATATGACGTTACACGTTAGTACGTAATAGTATATAACGTTATACGTCATCAGGTAATACTATATAACGTTACACGTTAGTACGTAATAGTATATAACGTTATACGTTAGTACGTAATAGTACATAACGTTATACGTTAGTACGTAATAGGATATGACGTTATACGTTATTACATAATAGTACATAACGTTATACGTTAGTACGTAATAGTATATAACGTTATACGACATCAGGTAATACTATATAACGTTATACGTTAGTACGTAATAGTATATAACGTTATACGTTATTACGTAATAGGATATAACGTTATACGTTAGTACGTAATAGTATATAACGTTATACGTCATCAGGTTATACAATATAACGTTACACGTTAGTACGTAATAGAATATAACGTTATACTTTAGTACGTAATAGGTTATAACGTTATACGTTATAAAGTAATACTCAATAACGTTATACGTCATTACATAATAGTATATAACGTTGTACGTCATTACGTAATAGTATATAACGTTATACGTTAGTACGTAATAGTATATAACGTTATACGTTATTACGTATTAGTATATAACGTTATACGTCTTTACGTAATAGTGTATAACGTTATACGTTAGTACGTAATAGTATATAACGTTATACGATATTACGTATTAGTATATAACGTTATACGATATTACGTATTAGTATATGACTTTACACGTTATTACGTAATAGTATATATCGTTATACGTAATTACGTATTAGTTTATAACGTTCTACGTTAGTACGTAATAGTATATAGCGTTATACGTTATTCCGTAATAATATATAACGTTATACGTCATTACGCATTAGTATATAACGTTATACGTCATCAGGTAATACTATATAACGTTACACGTTAGTACGTAATAGAATATAACGTTATACGTTAGAACGTAATAGGATATAAGGTTATACGTTATAAGGAAATACTCAATAACGTTATACGTCATTACATAATAGTATATAACGTTATACGTCATTACGTAATAGTATATAACGTTATGCGTTTTTACGTAATAGTATATTACGTTATACGTTATTACGTATTAGTATATAACGTTACACGTTATTCCGTAATAGTATATAACGTTATACGTCATTGCGTAATAGTATATAACGTTATACGTTAGTACGTAATTGTATATAACGTTATACGTCATCAGGTAATACTATATTACGGTACACGTAATTACGTAATAGTATTTAACGTTATACGTCATCAGGTAATACTATATAACGTTACACGTAATTATGTAATAGTATTTAACGTTATACGTCATCAGGTAATACTATATGACGTTACACGTTAATACGTAATAGAATATAACGTTATACGTTAGTACGTAATAGGATATAACGTTATACGTTATAAGGTAATACTCAATAACGTTATACGTTATTGCATAATAGTATATAACGTTATACGCCATTACGTATTAGTATATAACGTTATACGTTTTTACGTAATAGTATATTACGTTATATGCCATTACATAATAGTATATAACGTTATACGTCATTACGTAATAGTATATAACGTTATACGTTAGTACGTAATAGTATATAACATTATAGGTTATTACGTATTAGTATATAACGTTATACGTCTTTACGTAATAGTGTATAACGTTATACGTTAGTACGTAATAGGATATAACGTTATACGTTATAAGGTAATACTCAATAACGTTATACGTTATTGCATAATAGTATATAACGTTATACGTCATTAAGTATTAGTATATAACGTTATGCGTTATTACGTATTAGTATACAACGTTATACGTCTTTACGTAATAGTGTATAACGTTATACGTTGGTACGTAATAGTATATAACGTTAACCGATATTACGTATTATTATATAACGTTATACGATATTACGTATTAGTATATAACATTACACGTTATTACGTAATAGTATATATCGTTACACGTCATTACGTATTAGTTTATAACGTTCTACGTTAGTACGTAATAGTATATAGCGTTATACGTTATTACGTAATAATATATAACGTTATACGTCATTACATATTAGTATATAACGTTATACGTCATCAGGTAATACTATACAACGTTACATGTTAGTACGTAATAGAGTATAACGTTATACGTTAGTACGTAATAGTATATAACGTTATACGTTAGTACGTATTAGTTTATAACGTTATACGTTAGTACGTAATAATATATAACGTTATACGGCATCAGGTAATACTATATAACGTTATACGTTAGTACGTAATAGTATATAACGTTATACGTTATTACGTATTAGTATATAACGTTATACGTCTTTACGTAATAGTGTATAACGTTATACGTTAGTTCGTAATAGGATATAACGTTATACGTTATAAGGTAATACTCAATAACGTTATACGTCATTACATAATAGTATATAACGTTATACGTCATTACGTAATAGTATATAACGTTATACGTCATCAGGTAATACTATATAACGTTACATGTTAGTACGTAATAGAGTATAACGTTATACGTTATTACGTAATAGGATATAACGTTATACGTTAGTACGTAATAGTATATAACGTTATACGTCATCAGGTAATACTATATAACGTTACACGTTAGTACGTCATAGAATATAACGTTATACGTTAGTACGTAATAGGTTATAACGTTATACGTTATAAGGTAATACTCAATAACGTTATACGTTAGTACGTAATAGTATATAACGTTATACGTTATTACGTAATAGTATATATCGTTATACGTCATTACGTATTAGTATATAACGTTATACGTCATCAGGTAATACTATATTACGTTACACGTAATTACGTAATAGTATTTAAAGTTATACGTCATCAGGTAATACTATATAACGTTACACGTTAGTACGTAATAGAATATAACGTTATACGTTAGTACGTAATAGGTTATAACGTTATAAGTTATAAGGTAATACTCAATAACGTTATACGTCATTACATAATAGTATATAACGTTATACGTCATTACGTAATAGTTTATAATGTTATACGTTAGTACGTAATAGTATATAACGTTATACGTTATTACGTACTAGTATATAACGTTATACGTCTTTACGTAATAGTGTATAACGTTATACGTTAGTACGTAATAGTATATAACGTTATACTCTATTACGTATTAGTATATAACGTTATACGATATTACGTATTAGTATATAACTTTACACGTTATTACGTAATAGTATATATCGTTATACGTCATTACGTATTAGTTTATAACGTTCTACGTTAGTACGTAACAGTATATAGCGTTATACGTTATTCCGTAGTAATATATAACGTTATACGTCATTACGTATTAGTATATAACGTTATACGTCATCAGGTAATACTATATAACGTTACACGTTAGTACGTAATAGAATATAACGTTATACGTTAGTACGTAATAGGATATAACGTTATAAGTTATAAGGTAATACTCAATAACGTTATACGTCATTACATAATAGCATATAACGTTATACGCCATTACGTATTAGTATATAACGTTATACGTTAGTACGTATTAGTATATAACATTATACGTTAGTACGTAATAGGATATAACGTTATACGTCATCAGGTAATACTATATAACGTTACACGTTAGTACGTAATAGTATATAACGTTATACGTTAATACGTAATAGTACATAACGTTATACGTTAGTACGTAATAGGTTATAACGTTATAAGTTATAAGGTAATACTCAATAACGTTATACGTCATTACATAATAGTATATAACGTTATACGTCATTACGTAATAGTTTATAATGTTATACGTTAGTACGTAATAGTATATAACGTTATACGTTATTACGTACTAGTATATAACGTTATACGTCTTTACGTAATAGTGTATAACGTTATACGTTAGTACGTAATAGTATATAACGTTATACTCTATTACGTATTAGTATATAACGTTATACGATATTACGTATTAGTATATAACTTTACACGTTATTACGTAATAGTATATATCGTTATACGTCATTACGTATTAGTTTATAACGTTCTACGTTAGTACGTAACAGTATATAGCGTTATACGTTATTCCGTAGTAATATATAACGTTATACGTCATTACGTATTAGTATATAACGTTATACGTCATCAGGTAATACTATATAACGTTACACGTTAGTACGTAATAGAATATAACGTTATACGTTAGTACGTAATAGGATATAACGTTATAAGTTATAAGGTAATACTCAATAACGTTATACGTCATTACATAATAGCATATAACGTTATACGCCATTACGTATTAGTATATAACGTTATACGTTAGTACGTATTAGTATATAACATTATACGTTAGTACGTAATAGGATATAACGTTATACGTCATCAGGTAATACTATATAACGTTACACGTTAGTACGTAATAGTATATAACGTTATACGTTAATACGTAATAGTACATAACGTTATACGTTAGTACGTAATAGTATATAACGTTATACGACATCAGGTAATACTATATAACGTTACACGTTAGTACGTAATAGTATATAACGTTATACGTTAGTACGTAATAGTATATAACGTTATACGTTATTACGTAATAGGATATAACGTTATACGTTAGTACGTAATAGTATATAACGTTATACGTCATCAGGTAATACTATATAACGTTACACGTTAGTACGTAATAGTATATAACGTTATACGTTAGTACGTAATAGGATATGACGTTATACGTTAGTACGTAATAGTACATAACGTTATACGTTAGTACGTAATAGTATATAACGTTATACGACATCAGGTAATACTATATAACGTTATACGTTAGTACGTAATAGTATATAACGTTATACGTTATTACGTAATAGGATATAACGTTATACGTTAGTACGTAATAGTATATAACGTTATACGTCATCAGGTTATACAATATAACGTTACACGTTAGTACGTAATAGAATATAACGTTATACTTTAGTACGTAATAGGTTATAACGTTATACGTTATAAAGTAATACTCAATAACGTTATACGTCATTACATAATAGTATATAACGTTGTACGTCATTACGTAATAGTATATAACGTTATACGTTAGTACGTAATAGTGTATAACGTTATACTTTAGTACGTAATAGGTTATAACGTTATACGTTATAAAGTAATACTCAATAACGTTATACGTCATTACATAATAGTATATAACGTTGTACGTCATTACGTAATAGTATATAACGTTATACGTTAGTACGTAATAGGATATGACGTTATACGTTAGTACGTAATAGTACATAACGTTATACGTTAGTACGTAATAGTATATAACGTTATACGACATCAGGTAATACTATATAACGTTATACGTTAGTACGTAATAGTATATAACGTTATACGTTATTACGTAATAGGATATAACGTTATACGTTAGTACGTAATAGTATATAACGTTATACGTCATCAGGTTATACAATATAACGTTACACGTTAGTACGTAATAGAATATAACGTTATACTTTAGTACGTAATAGGTTATAACGTTATACGTTATAAAGTAATACTCAATAACGTTATACGTTATTACGTATTAGTATATAACGTTATACGTCTTTACGTAATAGTGTATAACGTTATACGTTAGTACGTAATAGTATATAACGTTATACGATATTACGTATTAGTATATAACGTTATACGATATTACGTATTAGTATATGACTTTACACGTTATTACGTAATAGTATATATCGTTATACGTAATTACGTATTAGTTTATAACGTTCTACGTTAGTACGTAATAGTATATAGCGTTATACGTTATTCCGTAATAATATATAACGTTATACGTCATCACGCATTAGTATATAACGTTATACGTCATCAGGTAATACTATATAACGTTACACGTTAGTACATAATAGGATATAAGGTTATACGTTATAAGGAAATACTCAATAACGTTATACGTCATTACATAATAGTATATAACGTTATACGTCATTACGTAATAGTATATAACGTTATGCGTTTTTACGATATAGTATATTACGTTATACGTTATTACGTATTAGTATATAACGTTACACGTTATTCCGTAATAGTATATAACGTTATACGTCATTGCGTAATAGTATATAACGTTATACGTTAGTACGTAATTGTATATAACGTTATACGTTATCAGGTAATACTATATTACGGTACACGTAATTACGTAATAGTATTTAACGTTATACGTCATCAGGTAATACTATATAACGTTACACGTAATTATGTAATAGTATTTAACGTTATACGTCATCAGGTAATACTATATGACGTTACACGTTAGTACGTAATAGAATATAACGTTATACGTTAGTACGTAATAGGATATAACGTTATACGTTATAAGGTAATACTCAATAACGTTATACGTTATTGCATAATAGTATATAACGTTATACGCCATTACGTATTAGTATATAACGTTATGCGTTTTTACGTAATAGTATATTACGTTATATGCCATTACATAATAGTATATAACGTTATACGTCATTACGTAATAGTATATAACGTTATACGTTAGTACGAAATAGTATATAACATTATAGGTTATTACGTATTAGTATATAACGTTATACGTCTTTACGTAATAGTGTATAACGTTATACGTTAGTACGTAATAGTATATAACGTTATACGATATTACGTATTAGTATATAACGTTATACGATATTACGTATTAGTATATAACGTTCCACGTTATTACGTATTAGTTTATAACGTTATACGTCAGTACGTGATAGTATATAACGTTATACGGCATCAGGTAATACTATATAACGTTACACGTTAGTACGTATTAGATAATAACGTTATACGTTAGTACGTAATAGGATATAACGTTATACGTTATAAGGTAATACTCAATAACGTTATACGTTATTGCATAATAGTATATAACGTTATACGTCATTAAGTATTAGTATATAACGTTATGCGTTATTACGTATTAGTATACAACATTATACGTCTTTACGTAATAGTGTATAACGTTATACGTTGGTACGTAATAGTATATAACGTTAACCGATATTACGTATTACTATATAACGTTATACGATATTACGTATTAGTATATAACATTACACGTTATTACGTAATATTATATATCGTTACACGTCATTACGTATTAGTTTATAACGTTCTACGTTAGTACGTAATAGTATATAGCGTTATACGTTATTACGTAATAATATATAACGTTATACGTCATTAGATAATAGTATATAACGTTATACGTCATCAGGTAATACTATATAACGTTACATGTTAGTACGTAATAGAGTATAACGTTATACGTTAGTACGTAATAGTATATAACGTTATACGTTAGTACGTATTAGTTTATAACGTTATACGTTAGTACGTAATAATATATAACGTTATACGGCATCAGGTAATACTATATAACGTTATACGTTAGTACGTAATAGTATATAACGTTATACGTTATTACGTATTAGTATATAACGTTATACGTCTTTACGTAATAGTGTATAACGTTATACGTTAGTTCGTAATAGGATATAACGTTATACGTTATAAGGTAATACTCAATAACGTTATACGTCATTACATAATAGTATATAACGTTATACGTCATTTCGTAATAGTATATAACGTTATACGTCATCAGGTAATACTATATAACGTTACACGTTAGTACGTCATAGAATATAACGTTATACGTTAGTACGTAATAGGTTATAACGTTATACGTTATAAGGTAATACTCAATAACGTTATACGTTAGTACGTAATAGTATATAACGTTATACGTTATTACGTAATAGTATATATCGTTATACGTCATTACGTATTAGTTTATAACGTTCTACGTTAGTACGTAACAGTATATAGCGTTATACGTTATTCCGTAGTAATATATAACGTTATACGTCATTACGTATTAGTATATAACGTTATACGTCATCAGGTAATACTATATAATGTTACACGTTAGTACGTAATAGAATATAACGTTATACGTTAGTACGTAATAGGATATAACGTTATAAGTTATAAGGTAATACTCAATAACGTTATACGTCATTACATAATAGTATATAACGTTATACGCCATTACGTATTAGTATATAACGTTATACGTTAGTACGTATTAGTATATAACATTATACGTTAGTACGTAATAGGATATAACGTTATACGTCATCAGGTAATACTATATAACGTTACACGTTAGTACGTAATAGAATATAACGTTATACGTTAGTACGTAATAGGTTATAACGTTATAAGTTATAAGGTAATACTCAATAACGTTATACGTCATTACATAATAGTATATAACGTTATACGTCATTACGTAATAGTTTATAATGTTATACGTTAGTACGTAATAGTATATAACGTTATACGTTATTACGTACTAGTATATAACGTTATACGTCTTTACGTAATAGTGTATAACGTTATACGTTAGTACGTAATAGTATATAACGTTATACGATATTACGTATTAGTATATAACGTTATACGATATTACGTATTAGTATATAACTTTACACGTTATTACGTAATAGTATATATCGTTATACGTCATTACGTATTAGTTTATAACGTTCTACGTTAGTACGTAACAGTATATAGCGTTATACGTTATTCCGTAGTAATATATAACGTTATACGTCATTACGTATTAGTATATAACGTTATACGTCATCAGGTAATACTATATAACGTTACACGTTAGTACGTAATAGAATATAACGTTATACGTTAGTACGTAATAGGATATAACGTTATAAGTTATAAGGTAATACTCAATAACGTTATACGTCATTACATAATAGTATATAGCGTTATACGCCATTACGTATTAGTATATAACGTTATACGTTAGTACGTATTAGTATATAACATTATACGTTAGTACGTAATAGGATATAACGTTATACGTCATCAGGTAATACTATATTACGTTACACGTAATTACGTAATAGTATTTAAAGTTATACGTCATCAGGTAATACTATATAACGTTACACGTTAATACGTAATAGAATATAACGTTATACGTTAGTACGTAATAGTATATATCGTTACACGTCATTACGTATTAGTTTATAACGTTCTACGTTAGTACGTAATAGTATATAGCGTTATACGTTATTACGTAATAATATATAACGTTATACGTCATTAGATATTAGTATATAACGTTATACGTCATCAGGTAATACTATATAACGTTACATGTTAGTACGTAATAGAGTATAACGTTATACGTTAGTACGTAATAGTATATAACGTTATACGTTAGTACGTATTAGTTTATAACGTTATACGTTAGTACGTAATAATATATAACGTTATACGGCATCAGGTAATACTATATAACGTTATACGTTAGTACGTAATAGTATATAACGTTATACGTTATTACGTATTAGTATATAACGTTATACGTCTTTACGTAATAGTGTATAACGTTATACGTTAGTTCGTAATAGGATATAACGTTATACGTTATAAGGTAATACTCAATAACGTTATACGTCATTACATAATAGTATATAACGTTATACGTCATTTCGTAATAGTATATAACGTTATACGTTATTACGTATTAGTATATAACGTTATACGTCTTTACGTAATAGTGTATAACGTTATACGTTAGTTCGTAATAGGATATAACGTTATACGTTATAAGGTAATACTCAATAACGTTATACGTCATTACATAATAGTATATATCGTTATACGTAATTACGTATTAGTTTATAACGTTCTACGTTAGTACGTAATAGTATATAGCGTTATACGTTATTCCGTAATAATATATAACGTTATACGTCATCACGCATTAGTATATAACGTTATACGTCATCAGGTAATACTATATAACGTTACACGTTAGTACGTAATAGGATATAAGGTTATACGTTATAAGGAAATACTCAATAACGTTATACGTCATTACATAATAGTATATAACGTTATACGTCATTACGTAATAGTATATAACGTTATGCGTTTTTACGATATAGTATATTACGTTATACGTTATTACGTATTAGTATATAACGTTACACGTTATTCCGTAATAGTATATAACGTTATACGTCATTGCGTAATAGTATATAACGTTATACGTTAGTACGTAATTGTATATAACGTTATACGTTATCAGGTAATACTATATTACGGTACACGTAATTACGTAATAGTATTTAACGTTATACGTCATCAGGTAATACTATATAACGTTACACGTAATTATGTAATAGTATTTAACGTTATACGTCATCAGGTAATACTATATGACGTTACACGTTAGTACGTAATAGAATATAACGTTATACGTTAGTACGTAATAGGATATAACGTTATACGTTATAAGGTAATACTCAATAACGTTATACGTTATTGCATAATAGTATATAACGTTATACGCCATTACGTATTAGTATATAACGTTATGCGTTTTTACGTAATAGTATATTACGTTATATGCCATTACATAATAGTATATAACGTTATACGTCATTACGTAATAGTATATAACGTTATACGTTAGTACGTAATAGTATATAACATTATAGGTTATTACGTATTAGTATATAACGTTATACGTCTTTACGTAATAGTGTATAACGTTATACGTTAGTACGTAATAGTATATAACGTTATACGATATTACGTATTAGTATATAACGTTATACGATATTACGTATTAGTATATAACGTTCCACGTTATTACGTAATAGTATATAACGTTGTACGTCATTACGTAATAGTATATAACGTTATACGTCATCAGGTAATACTATATAACGTTACACGTTAGTACGTAATAGAATATAACGTTATACGTTAGTACGTAATAGGATATAACGTTATAAGTTATAAGGTAATACTCAATAACGTTATACGTCATTACATAATAGTATATAACGTTATACGTCATTAAGTATTAGTATATAACGTTATGCGTTATTACGTATTAGTATACAACATTATACGTCTTTACGTAATAGTGTATAACGTTATACGTTGGTACGTAATAGTATATAACGTTAACCGATATTACGTATTATTATATAACGTTATACGATATTACGTATTAGTATATAACATTACACGTTATTACGTAATAGTATATATCGTTACACGTCATTACGTATTAGTTTATAACGTTCTACGTTAGTACGTAATAGTATATAGCGTTATACGTTATTACGTAATAATATATAACGTTATACGTCATTAGATATTAGTATATAACGTTATACGTCATCAGGTAATACTATATAACGTTACATGTTAGTACGTAATAGAGTATAACGTTATACGTTAGTACGTAATAGTATATAACGTTATACGTTAGTACGTATTAGTTTATAACGTTATACGTTAGTACGTAATAATATATAACGTTATACGGCATCAGGTAATACTATATAACGTTATACGTTAGTACGTAATAGTATATAACGTTATACGTTATTACGTATTAGTATATAACGTTATACGTCTTTACGTAATAGTGTATAACGTTATACGTTAGTTCGTAATAGGATATAACGTTATACGTTATAAGGTAATACTCAATAACGTTATACGTCATTACATCATAGTATATAACGTTATACGTCATTACGTAATAGTATATAACGTTATACGTCATCAGGTAATACTATATAACGTTACACGTTAGTACGTCATAGAATATAACGTTATACGTTAGTACGTAATAGGTTATAACGTTATACGTTATAAGGTAATACTCAATAACGTTATACGTTAGTACGTAATAGTATATAACGTTATACGTTATTACGTAATAGTATATATCGTTATACGTCATTACGTATTAGTTTATAACGTTCTACGTTAGTACGTAACAGTATATAGCGTGAATACGTTATTCTGTAGTAATATATAACGTTATACGTCATTACGTATTAGTATATAACGTTATACGTTATTACGTACTAGTATATAACGTTACACGTTAGTACGTAATAGAATATAACGTTATACGTTAGTACGTAATAGGATATAACGTTATAAGTTATAAGGTAATACTCAATAACGTTATACGTCATTACATAATAGTATATAACGTTATACGCCATTACGTATTAGTATATAACGTTATACGTTAGTACGTATTAGTATATAACATTATACGTTAGTACGTAATAGGATATAACGTTATACGTCATCAGGTAATACTATATAACGTTACACGTTAGTACGTAATAGAATATAACGTTATACGTTAGTACGTAATAGGTTATAACGTTATAAGTTATAAGGTAATACTCAATAACGTTATACGTCATTACATAATAGTATATAACGTTATACGTCATTACGTAATAGTTTATAATGTTATACGTGAGTACGTAATAGTATATAACGTTATACGTTATTACGTACTAGTATATAACGTTATACGTCTTTACGTAATAGTGTATAACGTTATACGTTAGTACGTAATAGTATATAACGTTATACGATATTACGTATTAGTATATAACGTTATACGATATTACGTATTAGTATATAACTTTACACGTTATTACGTAATAGTATATATCGTTATACGTCATTACGTATTAGTTTATAACGTTCTACGTTAGTACGTAACAGTATATAGCGTTATACGTTATTCCGTAGTACTATATAAAGTTATACGTCATTACGTATTAGTATATAACGTTATACGTCATCAGGTAATACTATATAACGTTACACGATAGTACGTAATAGTATATAACGTTATACGTTAATACGTAATAGTACATAACGTTATACGTTAGTACGTAATAGTATATAACGTTATACGACATCAGGTAATACTATATAACGTTACACGTTAGTACGTAATAGTATATAACGTTATACGTTAGTACGTAATAGGATATGACGTTATACGTCATTACGTAATACTATATAACGTTACACGTTAGTACGTAATAGTATATAGCGTTATATGTCATTACGTAATAGTATATAACGTTACACGTTAGCACTTAATAGTATATAACGTTATACGGCATCAGGTAATACTATATAACGTTACACGTTAGTACGTAATAGTATATAACGTTATACGTTAGTACGTAATAGTACATAACGTTATACGTTAGTACGTAATAGTATATAACGTTATACGACATCAGGTAATACTATATAACGTTATACGTTAGTACGTAATAGTATATAACGTTATACGTTATTACGTAATATGATATAACGTTATACGTTAGTACGTAATAGTATATAACGTTATACGTCATCAAGTAATACTATATAACGTTACACGTTAGTACGTAATAGAATATAACGTTATACGTTAGTACGTAATAGGTTATAACGTTATACGTTATAAGGTAATACTCAATAACGTTATACGTCATTACATAATAGTATATAACGTTGTACGTCATTACGTAATAGTATATAACGTTATACGTTAGTACGTAATAGTATATAACGTTATACGTTATTACGTATTAGTATATAACGTTATACGTCTTTACATAATAGTATATAACGTTATACGCCATTACGTATTAGTATATAACGTTATACGTTAGTACGTATTAGTATATAACATTATACGTTAGTACGTAATAGGATATAACGTTATACGTCATCAGGTAATACTATATTACGTTACACGTAATTACGTAATAGTATTTAAAGTTATACGTCATCAGGTAATACTATATAACGTTACACGTTAGTACGTAATAGAATATAACGTTATACGTTAGTACGTAATAGGTTATAACGTTATACGTTATAAGGTAATACTCAATAACGTTATACGTCATTACATAATAGTATATAACGTTGTACGTCATTACGTAATAGTATATAACGTTATACGTTAGTACGTAATAGTATATAACGTTATACGTCATTACGTAATAGTATATAACGTTATGCGTTTTTACGTAATAGTATATTACGTTATACGTTATTACGTATTAGTATATAACGTTACACGTTATTCCGTAATAGTATATAACGTTATACGTCATCAGGTAATACTATATTACGGTACACGTAATTACGTAATAGTACTTAACGTTATACGTCATCAGGTAATACTATATAACGTTACACGTAATTACGTAATAGTATTTAACGTTATACGTCATCAGGTAATACTATATAACGTTACACGTTAGTACGTAATAGTATATAACGTTATACGTTAATACGTAATAGTACATAACGTTATACGTTAGTACGTAATAGTATATAACGTTATACGACATCAGGTAATACTATATAACGTTACACGTTAGTACGTAATAGTATATAACGTTATACGTTAGTACGTAATAGGATATGACGTTATACGTCATTACGTAATACTATATAACGTTACACGTTAGTACGTAATAGTATATAGCGTTATATGTCATTACGTAATAGTATATAACGTTACACGTTAGCACTTAATAGTATATAACGTTATACGGCATCAGGTAATACTATATAACGTTACACGTTAGTACGTAATAGTATATAACGTTATACGTTAGTACGTAATAGTACATAACGTTATACGTTAGTACGTAATAGTATATAACGTTATACGACATCAGGTAATACTATATAACGTTATACGTTAGTACGTAATAGTATATAACGTTATACGTTATTACGTAATAGGATATAACGTTATACGTTAGTACGTAATAGTATATAACGTTATACGTCATCAGGTAATACTATATAACGTTACACGTTAGTACGTAATAGAATATAACGTTATACGTTAGTACGTAATAGGTTATAACGTTATACGTTATAAGGTAATACTCAATAACGTTATACGTCATTACATAATAGTATATAACGTTATACGTCATTACGTAATAGTATATAACGTTATACGTCATCAGGTAATACTATATAACGTTACACGTTAGTACGTCATAGAATATAACGTTATACGTTAGTACGTAATAGGTTATAACGTTATACGTTATAAGGTAATACTCAATAACGTTATACGTTAGTACGTAATAGTATATAACGTTATACGTTATTACGTAATAGTATATATCGTTATACGTCATTACGTATTAGTTTATAACGTTCTACGTTAGTACGTAACAGTATATAGCGTTATACGTTATTCTGTAGTAATATATAACGTTATACGTCATTACGTATTAGTATATAACGTTATACGTCATCAGGTAATACTATATAACGTTACACGTTAGTACGTAATAGAATATAACGTTATACGTTAGTACGTAATAGGATATAACGTTATAAGTTATAAGGTAATACTCAATAACGTTATACGTCATTACATAATAGTATATAACGTTATACGCCATTACGTATTAGTATATAACGTTATACGTTAGTACGTAATAGTATATAACGTTATACGTTATTACGTAATAGTATATATCGTTATACGTCATTACGTATTAGTTTATAACGTTCTACGTTAGTACGTAACAGTATATAGCGTTATACGTTATTCTGTAGTAATATATAACGTTATACGTCATTACGTATTAGTATATAACGTTATACGTCATCAGGTAATACTATATAACGTTACACGTTAGTACGTAATAGAATATAACGTTATACGTTAGTACGTAATAGGATATAACGTTATAAGTTATAAGGTAATACTCAATAACGTTATACGTCATTACATAATAGTATATAACGTTATACGCCATTACGTATTAGTATATAACGTTATACGTTAGTACGTATTAGTATATAACATTATACGTTAGTACGTAATAGGATATGACGTTATACGTCATTACGTAATACTATATAACGTTACACGTTAGTACGTAATAGTATATAGCGTTATATGTCATTACGTAATAGTATATAACGTTACACGTTAGCACTTAATAGTATATAACGTTATACGGCATCAGGTAATACTATATAACGTTACACGTTAGTACGTAATAGAATATAACGTTATACGTTAGTACGTAATAGGTTATAGCGTTATACGTTATAAGGTAATACTCAATAACGTTATACGTCATCAGGTAATACTATATAACGTTACACGTTAGTACGTAATAGAATATAACGTTATACGTTAGTACGTAATAGGATATAACGTTATAAGTTATAAGGTAATACTCAATAACGTTATACGTCATTACATAATAGTATATAACGTTATACGCCATTACGTATTAGTATATAACGTTATACGTTAGTACGTATTAGTATATAACATTATACGTTAGTACGTAATAGGATATAACGTTATACGTCATCAGGTAATACTATATAACGTTACACGTTAGTACGTAATAGTATATAACGTTATACGTTAATACGTAATAGTACATAACGTTATACGTTAGTACGTAATAGTATATAACGTTATACGACATCAGGTAATACTATATAACGTTACACGTTAGTACGTAATAGTATATAACGTTATACGTTAGTACGTAATAGGATATGACGTTATACGTCATTACGTAATACTATATAACGTTACACGTTAGTACGTAATAGTATATAGCGTTATATGTCATTACGTAATAGTATATAACGTTACACGTTAGCACTTAATAGTATATAACGTTATACGGCATCAGGTAATACTATATAACGTTACACGTTAGTACGTAATAGTATATAACGTTATACGTTAGTACGTAATAGTACATAACGTTATACGTTAGTACGTAATAGTATATAACGTTATACGACATCAGGTAATACTATATAACGTTATACGTTAGTACGTAATAGTATATAACATTATACGTTATTACGTAATAGGATATAACGTTATACGTTAGTACGTAATAGTATATAACGTTATACGTCATCAGGAATTACTATATAACGTTACACGTTAGTACGTAATAGAATATAACGTTATACGTTAGTACGTAATAGGTTATAACGTTATACGTTATAAGTCTAATACTCAATAACGTTATACGTCATCAGGTAATACTATATAACGTTACACGTTTGTACGTAATAGAATATAACGTTATACGTTAGTACGTAATAGGATATAACGTTATAAGTTATAAGGTAATACTCAATAACGTTATACGTCATTACATAATAGTATATAACGTTATACGCCATTACGTATTAGTATATAACGTTATACGTTAGTACGTATTAGTATATAACATTATACGTTAGTACGTAATAGGATATAACGTTATACGTCATCAGGTAATACTATATTACGTTACACGTAATTACGTAATAGTATTTAAAGTTATACGTCAGCAGGTAATACTATATAACGTTACACGTTAGTACGTAATAGAATATAACGTTATACGTTAGTACGTAATAGGTTATAACGTTATACGTTATAAGGTAATACTCAATATCGTTATACGTCATTACATAATAGTATATAACGTTGTACGTCATTACGTAATAGTATATAACGTTATACGTTAGTACGTAATAGTATATAACGTTATACGTTATTACGTATTAGTATATAACGTTATACGTTATTTCGTATTAGTATATAACGTTACACGTTATTACGTAATAGTATATATCGTTATACGTCATTACGTATTAGTTTATAACGTTCTACGTTAGTAGGTAATAGTATATAGCGTTATACGTTATTACGTAATAATATATAACGTTATACGTCATTACGTATTAGTATATAACGTTATACGTCATCAGGTAATACTATATAACGTTACACGTTAGTACGTAATAGTATATAACGTTATACGTTAATACGTATTAGTATATAACGTTATACGTCTTTACGTAATAGTGTATAACGTTATACGTTAGTTCGTAATAGGATATAACGTTATACGTTATAAGGTAATACTCAATAACGTTATACGTCATTACATAATAGTATATAACGTTATACGTCATTACGTAATAGTATATAACGTTATACGTCATCAGGTAATACTATATAACGTTACATGTTAGTACGTACAAGAGTATAACGTTATACGTTATTACGTAATAGGATATAACGTTATACGTTAGTACGTAATAGTATATAACGTTATACGTCATCAGGTAATACTATATAACGTTACACGTTAGTACGTAATAGAATATAACGTTATACGTTAGTTCGTAATAGGATATAACGTCATACGTTATAAGGTAATACTCAATAACGTTATACGTCATTACATAATAGTATATAACGTTATACGTTATTACGTACTAGTATATAACGTTATACGTCTTTACGTAATAGTGTATAACGTTATACGTTAGTACGTAATAGTATATAACGTTATACGATATTACGTATTAGTATATAACGTTATACGATATTACGTATTAGTATATAACTTTACACGTTATTACGTAATAGTATATATCGTTATACGTCATTACGTATTAGTTTATAACGTTCTACGTTAGTACGTAACAGTATATAGCGTTATACGTTATTCCGTAGTAATATATAACGTTATACGTCATTACGTATTAGTATATAACGTTATACGTCATCAGGTAATACTATATAACGTTACACGTTAGTACGTAATAGAATATAACGTTATACGTTAGTACGTAATAGGATATAACGTTATAAGTTATAAGGTAATACTCAATAACGTTATACGTCATTACATAATAGTATATAACGTTATACGCCATTACGTATTAGTATATAACGTTATACGTTAGTACGTATTTGTATATAACATTATACGTTAGTACGTAATAGGATATAACGTTATACGACATCAGGTAATACTATATAACGTTACACGTTAGTACGTAATAGAATATAACGTTATACGTTAGTTCGTAATAGGATATAACGTTATACGTTATAAGGTAATACTCAATAACGTTATACGTCATTACATAATAGTATATAACGTTATACGTTAGTATGTAATAGTATATAACGTTATACGATATTACGTATTAGTATATAACGTTATACGATATTACGTATTAGTATATAACTTTACACGTTATTACGTAATAGTATATATCGTTATACGTCATTACGTATTAGTTTATAACGTTCTACGTTAGTACGTAACAGTATATAGCGTTATACGTTATTCCGTAGTCATATATAACGTTATACGTCATTACGTATTAGTATATAACGTTATACGTCATCAGGTAATACTATATAACGTTACACGTTAGTACGTAATAGAATATAACGTTATACGTTAGTACGTAATAGGATATAACGTTATAAGTTATAAGGTAATACTCAATAACGTTATACGTCATTACATAATAGTATATAACGTTATACGCCATTACGTATTAGTATATAACGTTATACGTTAGTACGTATTAGTATATAACATTATACGTTAGTACGTAATAGGATATAACGTTATACGACATCAGGTAATACTATATAACGTTATACGTTAGTACGTAATAGTATATAACGTTATACGTTATTACGTAATAGGATATAACGTTATACGTTAGTACGTAATAGTACATAACGTTATACGTTAGTACGTAATAGTATATAACGTTATAAGTTATAAGGTAATACTCAATAACGTTATACGTCATTACATAATAGTATATAACGTTATACGCCATTACGTATTAGTATATAACGTTATACGTTAGTACGTAATAGTATATAACGTTACACGTTAGCACTTAATAGTATATAACGTTATACGGCATCAGGTAATACTATATAACGTTATACGTTAGTACGTAATAGTATATAACGTTATACGTTATTACGTAATAGGATATAACGTTATACGTTAGTACGTAATAGTATATAACGTTATACGTCATCAGGTAATACTATATAACGTTACACGTTAGTACGTAATAGAATATAACGTTATACGTTAGTACGTAATAGGTTATAACGTTATACGTTATAAGGTAATACTCAATAACGTTATACGTCATTACATAATAGTATATAACGTTATACGTCATTACGTAATAGTATATAACGTTATACGTCATCAGGTAATACTATATAACGTTATACGTTAGTACGTAATAGTATATAACGTTATACGTTATTACGTAATAGGATATAACGTTATACGTTAGTACGTAATAGTATATAACGTTATACGTTATTACGTAATAGGATATAACGTTATACGTTAGTACGTAATAGTATATAACGTTATACGTCATCAGGTAATACTATATAACGTTACACGTTAGTACGTAATAGAATATAACGTTATACGTTAGTACGTAATAGGTTATAGCGTTATACGTTATAAGGTAATACTCAATAACGTTATACGTCATCAGGTAATACTATATAACGTTACACGTTAGTACGTAATAGAATATAACGTTATACGTTAGTACGTAATAGGATATAACGTTATAAGTTATAAGGTAATACTCAATAACGTTATACGTCATTACATAATAGTATATAACGTTATACGCCATTACGTATTAGTATATAACGTTATACGTTAGTACGTATTAGTATATAACATTATACGTTAGTACGTAATAGGATATAACGTTATACGTCATCAGGTAATACTATATAACGTTACACGTTAGTACGTAATAGTATATAACGTTATACGTTAATACGTAATAGTACATAACGTTATACGTTAGTACGTAATAGTATATAACGTTATACGACATCAGGTAATACTATATAACGTTACACGTTAGTACGTAATAGTATATAACGTTATACGTTAGTACGTAATAGGATATGACGTTATACGTCATTACGTAATACTATATAACGTTACACGTTAGTACGTAATAGTATATAGCGTTATATGTCATTACGTAATAGTATATAACGTTACACGTTAGCACTTAATAGTATATAACGTTATACGGCATCAGGTAATACTATATAACGTTACACGTTAGTACGTAATAGTATATAACGTTATACGTTAGTACGTAATAGTACATAACGTTATACGTTAGTACGTAATAGTATATAACGTTATACGACATCAGGTAATACTATATAACGTTATACGTTAGTACGTAATAGTATATAACATTATACGTTATTACGTAATAGGATATAACGTTATACGTTAGTACGTAATAGTATATAACGTTATACGTCATCAGGAATTACTATATAACGTTACACGTTAGTACGTAATAGAATATAACGTTATACGTTAGTACGTAATAGGTTATAACGTTATACGTTATAAGTCTAATACTCAATAACGTTATACGTCATCAGGTAATACTATATAACGTTACACGTTAGTACGTAATAGAATATAACGTTATACGTTAGTACGTAATAGGATATAACGTTATAAGTTATAAGGTAATACTCAATAACGTTATACGTCATTACATAATAGTATATAACGTTATACGCCATTACGTATTAGTATATAACGTTATACGTTAGTACGTATTAGTATATAACATTATACGTTAGTACGTAATAGGATATAACGTTATACGTCATCAGGTAATACTATATTACGTTACACGTAATTACGTAATAGTATTTAAAGTTATACGTCAGCAGGTAATACTATATAACGTTACACGTTAGTACGTAATAGAATATAACGTTATACGTTAGTACGTAATAGCTTATAACGTTATACGTTATAAGGTAATACTCAATATCGTTATACGTCATTACATAATAGTATATAACGTTGTACGTCATTACGTAATAGTATATAACGTTATACGTTAGTACGTAATAGTATATAACGTTATACGTTATTACGTATTAGTATATAACGTTATACGTTATTTCGTATTAGTATATAACGTTACACGTTATTACGTAATAGTATATATCGTTATACGTCATTACGTATTAGTTTATAACGTTCTACGTTAGTAGGTAATAGTATATAGCGTTATACGTTATTACGTAATAATATATAACGTTATACGTCATTACGTATTAGTATATAACGTTATACGTCATCAGGTAATACTATATAACGTTACACGTTAGTACGTAATAGTATATAACGTTATACGTTAATACGTATTAGTATATAACGTTATACGTCTTTACGTAATAGTGTATAACGTTATACGTTAGTTCGTAATAGGATATAACGTTATACGTTATAAGGTAATACTCAATAACGTTATACGTCATTACATAATAGTATATAACGTTATACGTCATTACGTAATAGTATATAACGTTATACGTCATCAGGTAATACTATATAACGTTACATGTTAGTACGTACAAGAGTATAACGTTATACGTTATTACGTAATAGGATATAACGTTATACGTTAGTACGTAATAGTATATAACGTTATACGTCATCAGGTAATACTATATAACGTTACACGTTAGTACGTAATAGAATATAACGTTATACGTTAGTTCGTAATAGGATATAACGTTATACGTTATAAGGTAATACTCAATAACGTTATACGTCATTACATAATAGTATATAACGTTATACGTTATTACGTACTAGTATATAACGTTATACGTCTTTACGTAATAGTGTATAACGTTATACGTTAGTACGTAATAGTATATAACGTTATACGATATTACGTATTAGTATATAACGTTATACGATATTACGTATTAGTATATAACTTTACACGTTATTACGTAATAGTATATATCGTTATACGTCATTACGTATTAGTTTATAACGTTCTACGTTAGTACGTAACAGTATATAGCGTTATACGTTATTCCGTAGTAATATATAACGTTATACGTCATTACGTATTAGTATATAACGTTATACGTCATCAGGTAATACTATATAACGTTACACGTTAGTACGTAATAGAATATAACGTTATACGTTAGTACGTAATAGGATATAACGTTATAAGTTATAAGGTAATACTCAATAACGTTATACGTCATTACATAATAGTATATAACGTTATACGCCATTACGTATTAGTATATAACGTTATACGTTAGTACGTATTTGTATATAACATTATACGTTAGTACGTAATAGGATATAACGTTATACGACATCAGGTAATACTATATAACGTTACACGTTAGTACGTAATAGAATATAACGTTATACGTTAGTTCGTAATAGGATATAACGTTATACGTTATAAGGTAATACTCAATAACGTTATACGTCATTACATAATAGTATATAACGTTATACGTTAGTATGTAATAGTATATAACGTTATACGATATTACGTATTAGTATATAACGTTATACGATATTACGTATTAGTATATAACTTTACACGTTATTACGTAATAGTATATATCGTTATACGTCATTACGTATTAGTTTATAACGTTCTACGTTAGTACGTAACAGTATATAGCGTTATACGTTATTCCGTAGTCATATATAACGTTATACGCCATTACGTATTAGTATATAACGTTATACGTCATCAGGTAATACTATATAACGTTACACGTTAGTACGTAATAGAATATAACGTTATACGTTAGTACGTAATAGGATATAACGTTATAAGTTATAAGGTAATACTCAATAACGTTATACGTCATTACATAATAGTATATAACGTTATACGCCATTACGTATTAGTATATAACGTTATACGTTAGTACGTATTAGTATATAACATTATACGTTAGTACGTAATAGGATATAACGTTATACGACATCAGGTAATACTATATAACGTTATACGTTAGTACGTAATAGTATATAACGTTATACGTTATTACGTAATAGGATATAACGTTATACGTTAGTACGTAATAGTATATAACGTTATACGTCATCAGGTAATACTATATAACGTTACACGTTAGTACATAATAGTATATAACGTTATACGTTAGTACGTAATAGTATATAACGTTATACGTTAGTACGTAATAGGATATGACGTTATACGTCATTACGTAATACTATATAACGTTACACGTTAGTACGTAATAGCATATAGCGTTATATGTCATTACGTAATAGTATATAACGTTACACGTTAGCACTTAATAGTATATAACGTTATACGGCATCAGGTAATACTATATAACGTTACACGTTAGTACGTAATAGTATATAACGTTATACGTTAGTACGTAATAGTACATAACGTTATACGATATTACGTATTAGTATATAACTTTACACGTTATTACGTAATAGTATAAAACGTTATACGATATTACGTATTAGTATATAACGTTATACGATATTACGTATTAGTATATAACTTTACACGTCATTACATAATAGTATATAACGTTATACGCCATTACGTATTAGTATATAACGTTATACGTTAGTACGTATTAGTATATAACATTATACGTTAGTACGTAATAGGATATAACGTTATACGTCATCAGGTAATACTATATAACGTTACACGTTAGTACGTAATAGTACATAACGTTATACGTTAATACGTAATAGTACATAACGTTATACGTTAGTACGTAATAGTATATAACGTTATACGACATCAGGTAATACTATATAACGTTACACGTTAGTACGTAATAGTATATAACGTTATACGTTAGTACGTAATAGGATATGACGTTATACGTCATTACGTAATACTATATAACGTTACACGTTAGTACGTAATAGTATATAGCGTTATATGTCATTACGTAATAGTATATAACGTTACACGTTAGCACTTAATAGTATATAACGTTATACGGCATCAGGTAATACTATATAACGTTACACGTTAGTACGTAATAGTATATAACGTTATACGTTAGTACGTAATAGTACGTAACGTTATACGTTAGTACGTAATAGTATATAACGTTATACGACATCAGGTAATACTATATAACGTTATACGTTAGTACGTAATAGTATATAACGTTATACGTTATTACGTAATAGGATATAACGTTATACGTTAGTACGTAATAGTATATAACGTTATACGTCATCAGGTAATACTATATAACGTTACACGTTAGTACGTAATAGAATATAACGTTATACGTTAGTACGTAATAGGTTATAACGTTATACGTTATAAGGTAATACTCAATAACGTTATACGTCATCAGGTAAAACTATATAACGTTACACGTTAGTACGTAATAGAATATAACGTTATACGTTAGTACGTAATAGGATATAACGTTATAAGTTATAAGGTAATACTCAATAACGTTATACGTCATTACATAATAGTATATAACGTTATACGCCATTACGTATTAGTATATAACGTTATACGTTAGTACGTATTAGTATATAACATTATACGTTAGTACGTAATAGGATATAACGTTATACGTCATCAGGTAATACTATATTACGTTACACGTAATTACGTAATAGTATTTAAAGTTATACGTCATCAGGTAATACTATATAACGTTACACGTTAGGACGTAATAGAATATAACGTTATACGTTAGTACGTAATAGGTTATAACGTTATACGTTATAAGGTAATACTCAATATCGTTATACGTCATTACATAATAGTATATAACGTTGTACGTCATTACGTAACAGTATACAACGTTATACGTTAGTACGTAATAGTATATAACGTTATACGTTATTACGTATTAGTATATAACGTTATACGTTATTTCGTATTAGTATATAACGTTACACGTTATTACGTAATAGTATATATCGTTATACGTCATTACGTATTAGTTTATAACGTTCTACGTTAGTACGTAATAGTATATAGCGTTATACGTTATTACGTAATAATATATAACGTTATACGTCATTACGTATTAGTATATAACGTTATACGTCATCAGGTAATACTATATAACGTTACACGTTAGTACGTAATAGTATATAACGTTATACGTTAATACGTATTAGTATATAACGTTATACGTCTTTACGTAATAGTGTATAACGTTATACGTTAGTTCGTAATAGGATATAACGTTATACGTTATAAGGTAATACTCAATAACGTTATACGTCATTACATAATAGTATATAACGTTATACGTCATTACGTAATAGTATATAACGTTATACGTCATCAGGTAATACTATATAACGTTACATGTTAGTACGTAATAGAGTATAACGTTATACGTTATTACGTAATAGGATATAACGTTATACGTTAGTACGTAATAGTATATAACGTTATACGTCATCAGGTAATACTATATAACGTTACACGTTAGTACGTAATAGAATATAACGTTATACGTTAGTTCGTAATAGGATATAACGTTATACGTTATAAGGTAATACTCAATAACGTTATACGTCATTACATAATAGTATATAACGTTATACGTTATTACGTACTAGTATATAACGTTATACGTCTTTACGTAATAGTGTATAACGTTATACGTTAGTACGTAATAGTATATAACGTTATACGATATTACGTATTAGTATATAACGTTATACGATATTACGTATTAGTATATAACTTTACACGTTATTACGTAATAGTATATATCGTTATACGTCATTACGTATTAGTTTATAACGTTCTACGTTAGTACGTAACAGTATATAGCGTTATACGTTATTCCGTAGTAATATATAACGTTATACGTCATTACGTATTAGTATATAACGTTATACGTCATCAGGTAATACTATATAACGTTACACGTTAGTACGTAATAGAATATAACGTTATACGTTAGTACGTAATAGGATATAACGTTATAAGTTATAAGGTAATACTCAATAACGTTATACGTCATTACATAATAGTATATAACGTTATACGCCATTACGTATTAGTATATAACGTTATACGTTAGTACGTATTAGTATATAACATTATACGTTAGTACGTAATAGGATATAACGTTATACGTCATCAGGTAATACTATATTACGTTACACGTAATTACGTAATAGTATTTAAAGTTATACGTCATCAGGTAATACTATATAACGTTACACGTTAGTACGTAATAGAATATAACGTTATACGTTAGTACGTAATAGGTTATAACGTTATACGTTATAAGGTAATACTCAATATCGTTATACGTCATTACATAATAGTATATAACGTTGTACGTCATTACGTAATAGTATATAACGTTATACGTTAGTACGTAGTAGTATATAACGTTATACGTTATTACGTATTAGTATATAACGTTATACGATATTTCGTATTAGTATATAACGTTACACGTTATTACGTAATAGTATATATCGTTATACGTCATTACCTATTAGTTTATAACGTTCTACGTCAGTACGTAATAGTATATAGCGTTATACGTTATTACGTAATAATATATAACGTTATACGTCATTACGTATTAGTATATAACGTTATACGTCATCAGGTAATACTATATAACGTTACACGTTAGTACGTAATAGTATATAACGTTATACGTTAGTACGTAATAGTACATAACGTTATACGTTAGTACGTAATAGTATATAACGTTATACGACATCAGGTAATACTATATAACGTTATACGTTAGTACGTAATAGTATATAACGTTATACGTTATTACGTAATAGGATATAACGTTATACGTTAGTACGTAATAGTATATAACGTTATACGTCATCAGGTAATACTATATAACGTTACACGTTAGTACGTAATAGTATATAACGTTATACGTTAGTACGTAATAGTATATAACGTTATACGTTAGTACGTAATAGGATATGACGTTATACGTTAGTACGTAATAGTACATAACGTTATACGTTAGTACGTAATAGTATATAACGTTATACGACATCAGGTAATACTATATAACGTTATACGTTAGTACGTAATAGTATATAACGTTATACGTTAGTACGTAATAGTATATAACGTTATACGTTATTACGTATTAGTATATAACGTTATACGTCTTTACGTAATAGTGTATAACGTTATACGTTAGTACGTAATAGTATATAACGTTATACGATATTACGTATTAGTATATAACGTTATACGATATTACGTATTAGTATATGACTTTACACGTTATTACGTAATAGTATATATCGTTATACGTAATTACGTATTCGTTTATAACGTTCTACGTTAGTACGTAATAGTATATAGCGTTATACGTTATTCCGTAATAATATATAACGTTATACGTCATTACGCATTAGTATATAACGTTATACGTCATCTGGTAATACTATATAACGTTACACGTTAGTACGTAATAGAATATAACGTTATACGTTAGAACGTAATAGGATATAAGGTTATACGTTATAAGGAAATACTCAATAACGTTATACGTCATTACATAATAGTATATAACGTTATACGTCATTCCGTAATAGTATATAACGTTATGCGTTTTTACGTAATAGTATATTACGTTATACGTTATTACGTATTAGTATATAACGTTACACGTTATTCCGTAATAGTATATAACGTTATACGTCATTGCGTAATATTATATAACGTTATACGTTAGTACGTAATTGTATATAATGTTATACGTCATCAGGTAATACTATATTACGGTACACGTAATTACGTAATAGTATTTAACGTTATACGTCATCAGGTAATACTATATTACGTTACACG
This sequence comes from Bombus pascuorum, assembly GCF_905332965.1. Classification (NCBI taxonomy): domain Eukaryota; kingdom Metazoa; phylum Arthropoda; class Insecta; order Hymenoptera; family Apidae; genus Bombus; species Bombus pascuorum. The sequence continues at coordinate 774,965 of NW_026869731.1, read as the reverse complement.
TAATTACGTAATAGTATTTAAAGTTATACGTCATCAGGTAATACTATATAACGTTACACGTTAGTACGTAATAGAATATAACGTTATACGTTAGTACGTAATAGGTTATAACGTTATACGTTATAAGGTAATACTCAATATCGTTATACGTCATTACATAATAGTATATAACGTTGTACGTCATTACGTAATAGTATATAACGTTATACGTTAGTACGTAGTAGTATATAACGTTATACGTTATTACGTATTAGTATATAACGTTATACGATATTTCGTATTAGTATATAACGTTACACGTTATTACGTAATAGTATATATCGTTATACGTCATTACCTATTAGTTTATAACGTTCTACGTCAGTACGTAATAGTATATAGCGTTATACGTTATTACGTAATAATATATAACGTTATACGTCATTACGTATTAGTATATAACGTTATACGTCATCAGGTAATACTATATAACGTTACACGTTAGTACGTAATAGTATATAACGTTATACGTTAGTACGTAATAGACATAACGTTATACGTTAGTACGTAATAGTATATAACGTTATACGACATCAGGTAATACTATATAACGTTATACGTTAGTACGTAATAGTATATAACGTTATACGTTATTACGTAATAGGATATAACGTTATACGTTAGTACGTAATAGTATATAACGTTATACGTCATCAGGTAATACTATATAACGTTACACGTTAGTACGTAATAGTATATAACGTTATACGTTAGTACGTAATAGTATATAACGTTATACGTTAGTACGTAATAGGATATGACGTTATACGTTAGTACGTAATAGTACATAACGTTATACGTTAGTACGTAATAGTATATAACGTTATACGACATCAGGTAATACTATATAACGTTATACGTTAGTACGTAATAGTATATAACGTTATACGTTAGTACGTAATAGTATATAACGTTATACGTTATTACGTATTAGTATATAACGTTATACGTCTTTACGTAATAGTGTATAACGTTATACGTTAGTACGTAATAGTATATAACGTTATACGATATTACGTATTAGTATATAACGTTATACGATATTACGTATTAGTATATGACTTTACACGTTATTACGTAATAGTATATATCGTTATACGTAATTACGTATTCGTTTATAACGTTCTACGTTAGTACGTAATAGTATATAGCGTTATACGTTATTCCGTAATAATATATAACGTTATACGTCATTACGCATTAGTATATAACGTTATACGTCATCTGGTAATACTATATAACGTTACACGTTAGTACGTAATAGAATATAACGTTATACGTTAGAACGTAATAGGATATAAGGTTATACGTTATAAGGAAATACTCAATAACGTTATACGTCATTACATAATAGTATATAACGTTATACGTCATTCCGTAATAGTATATAACGTTATGCGTTTTTACGTAATAGTATATTACGTTATACGTTATTACGTATTAGTATATAACGTTACACGTTATTCCGTAATAGTATATAACGTTATACGTCATTGCGTAATATTATATAACGTTATACGTTAGTACGTAATTGTATATAATGTTATACGTCATCAGGTAATACTATATTACGGTACACGTAATTACGTAATAGTATTTAACGTTATACGTCATCAGGTAATACTATATAACGTTACACGTAATTATGTAATAGTATTTAACGTTATACGTCATCAGGTAATACTATATGACGTTACACGTTAGTACGTAATAGAATATAACGTTATACGTTAGTACGTAATAGGATATAACGTTATACGTTATAAGGTAATACTCAATAACGTTATACGTTATTGCATAATAGTATATAACGTTATACGCCATTACGTATTAGTATATAACGTTATGCGTTTTTACGTAATAGTATATTACGTTATATGCCATTACATAATAGTATATAACGTTATACGTCATTACGTAATAGTATATAACGTTATACGTTAGTACATAATAGTATATAACATTATAGGTTATTACGTATTAGTATATAACGTTATACGTTATAAGGTAATACTCAATAACGTTATACGTCATCAGGTAATACTATATAACGTTACACGTTAGTACGTAATAGAAGTAACGTTATACGTTAGTACGTAATAGGATATAACGTTATAAGTTATAAGGTAATACTCAATAACGTTATACGTCATTACATAATAGTATATAACGTTATACGCCATTACGTATTAGTATATAACGTTATACGTTAGTACGTATTAGTATATAACATTATACGTTAGTACGTAATAGGATATAACGTTATACGTCATCAGGTAATACTATATTACGTTACACGTAATTACGTAATAGTATTTAAAGTTATACGTCATCAGGTAATACTATATAACGTTACACGTTAGTACGCAATAGAATATAACGTTATACGTTAGTACGTAATAGGTTATAACGTTATACGTTATAAGGTAATACTCAATATCGTTATACGTCATTACATAATAGTATATAACGTTGTACGTCATTACGTAATAGTATATAACGTTATACGTTAGTACGTAATAGTATATAACGTTATACGTTATTACGTATTAGTATAGAACGTTATACGTTATTTCGTATTAGTATATAACGTTACACGTTATTACGTAATAGTATATATCGTTATACGTCATTACGTATTAGTTTATAACGTTCTACGTTAGTACGTAATAGTATATAGCGTTATACGTTATTACGTAATAATATATAACGTTATACGTCATTACGTATTAGTATATAACGTTATACGTCATCAGGTAATACTATATAACGTTACACGTTAGTACGTAATAGTATATAACGTTATACGTTAATACGTATTAGTATATAACGTTATACGTCTTTACGTAATAGTGTATAACGTTATACGTTAGTTCGTAATAGGATATAACGTTATACGTTATAAGGTAATACTCAATAACGTTATACGTCATTACATAATAGTATATAACGTTATACGTCATTACGTAATAGTATATAACGTTATACGTCATCAGGTAATACTATATAACGTTACATGTTAGTACGTCATAGAGTATAACGTTATACGTTATTACGTAATAGGATATAACGTTATACGTTAGTACGTAATAGTATATAACGTTATACGTCATCAGGTAATACTATATAACGTTACACGTTAGTACGTAATAGAATATAACGTTATACGTTAGTTCGTAATAGGATATAACGTTATACGTTATAAGGAAATACTCAATAAGGTTATACGTCATTACATAATAGTATATAACGTTATACGTTATTACGTACTAGTATATAACGTTATACGTCTTTACGTAATAGTGTATAACGTTATACGTTAGTACGTAATAGTATATAACGTTATACGATATTACGTATTAGTATATAACGTTATACGATATTACGTATTAGTATATAACTTTACACGTTATTACGTAATAGTATATATCGTTATACGTCATTACGTATTAGTTTATAACGTTCTACGTTAGTACGTAACAGTATATAGCGTTATACGTTATTCCGTAGTAATATATAACGTTATACGTCATTACGTACTAGTATATAACGTTATACGTCATCAGGTAATACTATATAACGTTACACGTTAGTACGTAATAGAATATAACGTTATACGTTAGTACGTAATAGGATATAACGTTATAAGTTATAAGGTAATTCTCAATAACGTTATACGGCATTACATAATAGTATATAACGTTATACGCCATTACGTATTAGTATATAACGTTATACGTTAGTACGTATTAGTATATAACATTATACGTTAGTACGTAATAGGATATAACGTTATACGTCATCAGGTAATACTATATTACGTTACACGTAATTACGTAATAGTATTTAAAGTTATACGTCATCAGGTAATACTATATAACGTTACACGTTAGTACGTAATAGAATATAACGTTATACGTTAGTACGTAATAGGTTATAACGTTATACGTTATAAGGTAATACTCAATATCGTTATACGTCATTACATAATAGTATATAACGTTGTACGTCATTACGTAATAGTATATAACGTTATACGTTAGTACGTAATAGTATATAACGTTATACGTTATTACGTATTAGTATATAACGTTATACGTTATTACGTATTAGTATATAACGTTATACGTCTTTACGTAATAGTGTATAACGTTATACGTTAGTACGTAATAGAATATAACGTTATACGTTAGTACGTAATAGGATATAACGTTATACGTTATAAGGTAATACTCAATAACGTTATACGTCATTACATAATAGTATATAACGTTATACGTCATTACGTAATAGTATATAACGTTACACGTTAGTACGTAACAGTATATAACGTTATACGTTAGTACGTAATAGCATATTACGTTATACGTCATTACGTAATACTACATAACGTTACACGTTAGTATGTAATAGTATATAACGTTATACGTTAGTACGTAATAGAATATAACGTTATACGTTAGTACGTAATAGGTTATAACGTTATACGTTATAAGGTAATACTCAATAACGTAATACGTCATTACATAATACTATAGAACGTTACACGTTAGTACGTAATAGTGTATAACGTTATACGACATTACGTACTAGTATATAACGTTATACGTCATTACGTAATAGTGTATAACATTATACGTTAGTACGTAATAGTATATAACGTTATACAATATTACGTAATAGTATATAACGTTACACGTTATTACGTAATAGTATATATCGTTATACGTCATTACGTATTAGTTTATAACGTTCTACGTTAGTACGTAATAGAATATAACGTTATGCGTCATTACGTAATGGTATATAACGTTACACGTTAGTACGTAATAGTGTATAACGATATACGTTATAAGGTAATACTCAATAACGTTATACGTCATTACATAATAGTATACAACGTTATACATCATTACGTAATAGTATACAACGTTACACGTTATTACATAATAATAGTATATAACGCTATACGTTATTACGTAGTAGTATATAACGTTACACGTTATTACGTAATAGTATATATCGTTATAGGTTATTTCGTATTATTTTATAACGTTCTACGTTAGTACGTAATAGGATATAACGTTGTACGTTAGTACGTAATATTATATAACGTTATACGTTATTACGTAATAGGATATAACGTTATACGTTATTACGTAATAGTATATAACTTTATACGATATTACGTATTAGTATAAAACGTTACACGTTATTACGTAATAGTATATATCGTTATAGGTTATTACGTATTATTTTATAACGTTCTACGTTAGTACGTAATAGGATATAACGTTGTACGTTATAAGGTAATACTCAATAACGTTATACGTCATTACATAATAGTATACAACGTTATACATCATTACGTAATAGTATACAACGTTACACGTTATTACATAATAGTATATAACGCTATACGATATTACGTAGTAGTATATAACGTTATACGTCATTACGTAATAGTATATAACGTTATACGTCATTACGTAATAGTTTATAACGTTATACGTTAGTACGTAATAGTTTATAACGTTATACGTCATCAGGTAATACTATATAACGTTACACGTTATTACGTAATAGTGTATAACGTTATACGACATTACGTACTATTATATAACGTTATACGTCATTACGTAATAGTATATAACGTTATACGTTAGTACGTAATAGTATATAACGTTATACGTTATTACGTAATAGTATATAACGTTATACGATATTACGTATTAGTATATAACGTTACACGTTATTACGTAATAGTATATATCGTTATAGGTTATTTCGTATTATTTTATAACGTTCTACGTTAGTACGTAATAGGATATAACGTTGTACGTTAGTACGTAATATTATATAACGTTATACGTTATTACGTAATAGGATATAACGTTATACGTTAGTACGTAATAGTATATAACGTTATACGTCATCAGGTAATACTATATAACGTTACACGTTAGGACGTAATAGAATATAGCGTTATACGTTAGTACGTATTATGATATAACGTTATACGTTATAAGGTAATACTCAATAACGTAATACGTCATTTCATAATACTATAGAACGTTACACGTTAGTACGTAATAGTGTATAACGTTATACGACATTACGTATTAGTATATAACGTTACACGTTATTACGTAATAGTATATATCGTTATACGTCATTACGTATTAGTTTATAACGTTCTACGTTAGTACGTAATAGGATATAACGTTGTACGTTATAAGGTAATACTCAATAACGTTATACGTCATTACATAATAGTATACAACGTTATACATCATTACGTAATAGTATACAACGTTACACGTTATTACATAATAGTATATAACGCTATACGTTGTTACGTAGTAGTATATAACGTTATACGTCATTACGTAATAGTATATAACGTTATACGTCATTACGTAATAGTTTATAACGTTATACGTTAGTACGTAATAGTTTATAACGTTATACGTCATCAGGTAATACTATATAACGTTACACGTTAGTACGTAATAGTGTATAACGTTATACGACATTACGTACTATTATATAACGTTATACGTTACTACGTAATAGTATATAACGTTATACGTTAGTACGTAATAGTATATAACGTTATACGTTATTACGTAATAGGATATAACGTTATACGTTAGTACGTAATAGTATATAACTTTACGTCATCAGGTAATACTATATAACGTTACACGTTAGTACGTAATAGAATATAGCGTTATACGTTAGTACGTAATAGGATATAACGTTATACGTTATAAGGTAATACTCAATAACGTAATACGTCATTACATAATACTATAGAACGGTACTCGTTAGTTCGTAATAGTGTATAACGTTATACGACATTACGTACTAGTATATAACGTTATACGTCATTACGTAATAGTGTATAACGTTATGCGTTAGTACGTAATAGTATATAACGTTATACGATATTACGTATTAGTATATAACGTTACACGTTATTACGTAATAGTATATATCGTTATACGTCATTACGTATTAGTTTATAACGTTCTACGTTAACACGTAATAGAATATAACGTTATGCGTCATTACGTAATAGTATATAACGTTACACGTTATTACATAATAGTATATAACGCTATACGATATTACGTAGTAGTATATGACGTTATACGTCATTACGTAATAGTATATAACGTTATACGTCATTACGTAATAGTTTATAACGTTATACGATATTACGTATTAGTATAAAACGTTACACGTTATTACGTAATAGTATATATCGTTATAGGTTATTTCGTATTATTTTATAACGTTATACGTTAGTACGTAATAGTATATAACGTTATACGATATTACGTATTAGTATATAACGTTACACGTTATTACGTAATAGTATATATCGTTATACGTCATTACGTATTAGTTTATAACGTTCTACGTTAGTACGTAATAGAATATATCGTTATGCGTCATTACGTAATAGTATATAACGTTATACGTTATTACGTAATAGTATATAACTTTATACGATATTACGTATTAGTATAAAACGTTACACGTTATTACGTAATAGTATATATCGTTATAGGTTATTACGTATTATTTTATAACGTTCTACGTTAGTACGTAATAGGATATAACGTTGTACGTTATAAGGTAATACTCAATAACGTTATACGTCATTACATAATAGTATACAACGTTATACATCATTACGTAATAGTATACAACGTTACACGTTATTACATAATAGTATATAACGCTATACGATATTACGTAGTAGTATATAACGTTATACGTCATTACGTAATAGTATATAACGTTATACGTCATTACGTAATAGTTTATAACGTTATACGTTAGTACGTAATAGTTTATAACGTTATACGTCATCAGGTAATACTATATAACGTTACACGTTATTACGTAATAGTGTATAACGTTATACGACATTACGTACTATTATATAACGTTATACGTCATTACGTAATAGTATATAACGTTATACGTTAGTACGTAATAGTATATAACGTTATACGTTATTACGTAATAGTATATAACGTTATACGATATTACGTATTAGTATATAACGTTACACGTTATTACGTAATAGTATATATCGTTATAGGTTATTTCGTATTATTTTATAACGTTCTACGTTAGTACGTAATAGGATATAACGTTGTACGTTAGTACGTAATATTATATAACGTTATACGTTATTACGTAATAGGATATAACGTTATACGTTAGTACGTAATAGTATATAACGTTATACGTCATCAGGTAATACTATATAACGTTACACGTTAGGACGTAATAGAATATAGCGTTATACGTTAGTACGTATTATGATATAACGTTATACGTTATAAGGTAATACTCAATAACGTAATACGTCATTTCATAATACTATAGAACGTTACACGTTAGTACGTAATAGTGTATAACGTTATACGACATTACGTATTAGTATATAACGTTACACGTTATTACGTAATAGTATATATCGTTATACGTCATTACGTATTAGTTTATAACGTTCTACGTTAGTACGTAATAGGATATAACGTTGTACGTTATAAGGTAATACTCAATAACGTTATACGTCATTACATAATAGTATACAACGTTATACATCATTACGTAATAGTATACAACGTTACACGTTATTACATAATAGTATATAACGCTATACGTTGTTACGTAGTAGTATATAACGTTATACGTCATTACGTAATAGTATATAACGTTATACGTCATTACGTAATAGTTTATAACGTTATACGTTAGTACGTAATAGTTTATAACGTTATACGTCATCAGGTAATACTATATAACGTTACACGTTAGTACGTAATAGTGTATAACGTTATACGACATTACGTACTATTATATAACGTTATACGTTACTACGTAATAGTATATAACGTTATACGTTAGTACGTAATAGTATATAACGTTATACGTTATTACGTAATAGGATATAACGTTATACGTTAGTACGTAATAGTATATAACTTTACGTCATCAGGTAATACTATATAACGTTACACGTTAGTACGTAATAGAATATAGCGTTATACGTTAGTACGTAATAGGATATAACGTTATACGTTATAAGGTAATACTCAATAACGTAATACGTCATTACATAATACTATAGAACGGTACTCGTTAGTTCGTAATAGTGTATAACGTTATACGACATTACGTACTAGTATATAACGTTATACGTCATTACGTAATAGTGTATAACGTTATGCGTTAGTACGTAATAGTATATAACGTTATACGATATTACGTATTAGTATATAACGTTACACGTTATTACGTAATAGTATATATCGTTATACGTCATTACGTATTAGTTTATAACGTTCTACGTTAACACGTAATAGAATATAACGTTATGCGTCATTACGTAATAGTATATAACGTTACACGTTATTACATAATAGTATATAACGCTATACGATATTACGTAGTAGTATATGACGTTATACGTCATTACGTAATAGTATATAACGTTATACGTCATTACGTAATAGTTTATAACGTTATACGATATTACGTATTAGTATAAAACGTTACACGTTATTACGTAATAGTATATATCGTTATAGGTTATTTCGTATTATTTTATAACGTTATACGTTAGTACGTAATAGTATATAACGTTATACGATATTACGTATTAGTATATAACGTTACACGTTATTACGTAATAGTATATATCGTTATACGTCATTACGTATTAGTTTATAACGTTCTACGTTAGTACGTAATAGAATATATCGTTATGCGTCATTACGTAATAGTATATAACGTTATACGTTATTACGTAATAGTATATAACTTTATACGATATTACGTATTAGTATAAAACGTTACACGTTATTACGTAATAGTATATATCGTTATAGGTTATTACGTATTATTTTATAACGTTCTACGTTAGTACGTAATAGGATATAACGTTGTACGTTATAAGGTAATACTCAATAACGTTATACGTCATTACATAATAGTATACAACGTTATACATCATTACGTAATAGTATACAACGTTACACGTTATTACATAATAGTATATAACGCTATACGATATTACGTAGTAGTATATAACGTTATACGTCATTACGTAATAGTATATAACGTTATACGTCATTACGTAATAGTTTATAACGTTATACGTTAGTACGTAATAGTTTATAACGTTATACGTCATCAGGTAATACTATATAACGTTACACGTTATTACGTAATAGTGTATAACGTTATACGACATTACGTACTATTATATAACGTTATACGTCATTACGTAATAGTATATAACGTTATACGTTAGTACGTAATAGTATATAACGTTATACGTTATTACGTAATAGTATATAACGTTATACGATATTACGTATTAGTATATAACGTTACACGTTATTACGTAATAGTATATATCGTTATAGGTTATTTCGTATTATTTTATAACGTTCTACGTTAGTACGTAATAGGATATAACGTTGTACGTTAGTACGTAATATTATATAACGTTATACGTTATTACGTAATAGGATATAACGTTATACGTTAGTACGTAATAGTATATAACGTTATACGTCATCAGGTAATACTATATAACGTTACACGTTAGGACGTAATAGAATATAGCGTTATACGTTAGTACGTATTATGATATAACGTTATACGTTATAAGGTAATACTCAATAACGTAATACGTCATTTCATAATACTATAGAACGTTACACGTTAGTACGTAATAGTGTATAACGTTATACGACATTACGTATTAGTATATAACGTTACACGTTATTACGTAATAGTATATATCGTTATACGTCATTACGTATTAGTTTATAACGTTCTACGTTAGTACGTAATAGGATATAACGTTGTACGTTATAAGGTAATACTCAATAACGTTATACGTCATTACATAATAGTATACAACGTTATACATCATTACGTAATAGTATACAACGTTACACGTTATTACATAATAGTATATAACGCTATACGTTATTACGTAGTAGTATATAACGTTATACGTCATTACGTAATAGTATATAACGTTATACGTCATTACGTAATAGTTTATAACGTTATACGTTAGTACGTAATAGTTTATAACGTTATACGTCATCAGGTAATACTATATAACGTTACACGTTAGTACGTAATAGTGTATAACGTTATACGACATTACGTACTATTATATAACGTTATACGTTACTACGTAATAGTATATAACGTTATACGTTAGTACGTAATAGTATATAACGTTATACGTTATTACGTAATAGGATATAACGTTATACGTTAGTACGTAATAGTATATAACCTTATACGTCATCAGGTAATACTATATAACGTTACACGTTAGTACGTAATAGAATATAGCGTTATACGTTAGTACGTAATAGGATATAACGTTATACGTTATAAGGTAATACTCAATAACGTAATACGTCATTACATAATACTATAGAACGGTACTCGTTAGTTCGTAATAGTGTATAACGTTATACGACATTACGTACTAGTATATAACGTTATACGTCATTACGTAATAGTGTATAACGTTATGCGTTAGTACGTAATAGTATATAACGTTATACGATATTACGTATTAGTATATAACGTTACACGTTATTACGTAATAGTATATATCGTTATACGTCATTACGTATTAGTTTATAACGTTCTACGTTAGCACGTAATAGAATATAACGTTATGCGTCATTACGTAATAGTATATAACGTTATACGTTATTACGTAATAGTATATAACGTTATACGATATTACGTATTAGTATAAAACGTTACACGTTATTACGTAATAGTATATATCGTTATAGGTTATTTCGTATTATTTTATAACGTTCTACGTTAGTACGTAATAGGATATAACGTTGTACTTTATAAGGTAATACTCAATAACGTTATACGTCATTACATAATAGTATACAACGTTATACATCATTACGTAATAGTATACAACGTTACACGTTATTACATAATAGTATATAACGCTATACGATATTACGTAGTAGTATATAACGTTATACGTCATTACGTAATAGTATATAACGTTATACGTCATTACGTAATAGTTTATAACGTTATACGATATTACGTATTAGTATAAAACGTTACACGTTATTACGTAATAGTATATATCGTTATAGGTTATTTCGTATTATTTTATAACGTTCTACGTTAGTACGTAATAGGATATAACGTTGTACTTTATAAGGTAATACTCAATAACGTTATACGTCATTACATAATAGTATACAACGTTATACATCATTACGTAATAGTATATATCGTTATAGGTTATTTCGTATTATTTTATAACGTTCTACGTTAGTACGTAATAGGATATAACGTTGTACGTTAGTACGTAATATTATATAACGTTGTACGTTATAAGGTAATACGCAATAACGTTATACGTCATTACATAATAGTATATAGCGTTATACGTCATTACGTAACAGTATATAACGTTATACGTTATTACGTAATAGTATATAACGTTATACGTTATTACGTACTATTATATAACGTTATACGTCATTACGTAATAGTATATAACGTTATACGTTAGTACGAAATAGTATATAACGTTATACGTTATTACGTAATAGTATATAACGTTATACGATATTACGTATTAGTATATAACGTTACACGTTATTACGTAATAGTATATATCGTTATAGGTCAATACGTATTATTTTATAACGTTCTACGTTAGTACGTAATAGGATATAACGTTATACGTTATAAGGTAATACTCAATAACGTTATACGTCATTACATAATAGTATATAACGTTATACGTCATTACGTAATAGTTTATAACGTTATACGTTAGTACGTAATAGTATATAACGTTATACGTTATTACGTATTAGTATATAACGTTATACGTCTTTACGTAATAGTGTATAACGTTATACGTTAGTACGTAATATTATATAACGTTATACGATATTACGTATTAGTATATAACGTTATACGATATTACGTATTAGTATATATCTTTACACGTTATTACGTAATAGTATATATCGTTATACGTCATTACGTATTAGTTTATAACGTTCTACGTTAGTACGTAACAGTATATAGCGTTATACGTTATTCCGTAATAGTATATAACGTTATACGTCATTACGCATTAGTATATAACATTATACGTCATCAGGTAATACTATATAACGTTACACGTTAGTACGTAATAGAATATAGCGTTATACGTTAGTACGTAATAGGATATAACGTTATACGTTATAAGGTAATACTCAATAACGTAATACGTCATTACATAATACTATAGAACGTTACACGTTAGTACGTAATAGTGTATAACGTTATACGACATTACGTACTAGTATATAACGTTATACGTCATTACGTAATAGTGTATATCGTTATACGTCATTACGTATTAGTTTATAACGTTATACGATATTACGTATTAGTATATAACGTTACACGTTATTACGTAATAGTATATATCGTTATACGTCATTACGTATTAGTTTATAACGTTCTACGTTAGTACGTAATAGAATATAACGTTATGCGTCATTACGTAATAGTATATAACGTTATACGTTATTACGTAATAGTATATAACGTTATACGTTAGTACGTATTATGATATAACGTTATACGTTATAAGGTAATATTCATTAACGTAATACGTCATTTCATAATACTATAGAACGTTACACGTTAGTACGTAATAGTGTATAACGTTATACGACATTACGTATTAGTATATAACGTTACACGTTATTACGTAATAGTATATATCGTTATACGTCATTACGTATTAGTTTATAACGTTCTACGTTAGTACGTAATAGAATATAACGTTATGCGTCATTACGTAATAGTATATAACGTTACACGTTAGTACGTAATAGAATATAGCGTTATACGTTAGTACGTAATAGGATATAACGTTATACGTTATAAGGTAATACTCAATAACGTATTACGTCATTACATAATACTATAGAACGTTACACGTTAGTACGTAATAGTGTATAACGTTATACGACATTACGTACTAGTATATAACGTTATACGTCATTACGTAATAGTGTATATCGTTATACGTCATTACGTATTAGCTTATAACGTTCTACGTTAGTACGTAATAGAATATAACGTTATGCGTCATTACGTAATAGTATATATCGTTATACGTCATTACGTATTAGTTTATAACGTTCTACGTTAGTACGTAATAGAATATAACGTTATGCGTCATTACGTAATAGTATATAACGTTACACGTTAGTACGTAATAGTGTATAACGATATACGTTATAAGGTAATACTCAATAACGTTATACGTCATTACATAATAGTATATAACGTTATACGTCATTACGTAATAGTATATAACGTTACACGTTAGTACGTAATAGTGTATAACGATATACGTTATAAGGTAATACTCAATAACGTTATACGTCATTACATAATAGTATATAACGTTATACGTCATTACGTAATCGTATATAACATTATACGTCATCAGGTAATACTATATAACGTTACACGTTATTACGTAATAGTATATAACGCTATACGTTATTACGTAGTAGTATATAACGTTATACGTCATTACGTAATAGTATATAACGTTATACGTCATTACGTAATTGTTTATAACGTTATACGTTAGTACGTAAAAGTTTATAACGTTATACGTCATCAGGTAATACTATATAACGTTACACGTTAGTACGTAATAGTGTATAACGTTATACGTTAGTACGTTATAGTATATAGCGTTATACGTCATTACGTAACAGTATATAACATTATACGTCATCAGGTAATACTATATAACGTTACACGTTAGTACGTAATAGAATATAGCGTTATACGTTAGTACGTAATAGGATATAACGTTATACGTTATAAGGTAATACTCAATAACGTAATACGTCATTACATAATACTATAGAACGTTACACGTTAGTACGTAATAGTGTATAACGTTATACGACATTACGTACTAGTATATAACGTTATACGTCATTACGTAATAGTGTATAACATTATACGTTAGTACGTAATAGTATATAACGTTATACGATATTACGTATTAGTATATAACGTTACACGTTATTACGTAATAGTATATATCGTTATACGTCATTACGTATTAGTTTATAACGTTCTACGTTAGTACGTAATAGAATATAACGTTATGCGTCATTACGTAATAGTATATAACGTTACACGTTAGTACGTAATAGTGTATAACGATATACGTTATAAGGTAATACTCAATAACGTTATACGTCATTACATAATAGTATATAACGTTATACGTCATTACGTAATAGTATATAACGTTACACGTTAGTACGTAATAGTGTATAACGATATACGTTATAAGGTAATACTCAATAACGTTATACGTCATTACATAATAGTATATAACGTTATACGTCATTACGTAATCGTATATAACGTTATACGTTATTACGTAATAGTATATAACGCTATACGTTATTACGTAGTAGTATATAACGTTATACGTCATTACGTAATAGTATATAACGTTATACGTCATTACGTAATAGTTTATAACGTTATACGTTAGTACGTAATAGTTTATAACGTTATACGTCATCAGGTAATACTATATAACGTTACACGTTAGTACGTAATAGTGCATAACGTTATACGACATTACGTACTATTATATAACGTTATACGTCATTACGTAATAGTATATAACGTTATACGTTAGTACGTAATAGTATATAACGTTATACGTTATTACGTAATAGTATATAACGTTATACGATATTACGTATTAGTATATAACGTTACACGTTATTACGTAATAATATATATCGTTATACGTCATTACGTATTAGCTTATAACGTTCTACGTTAGTACGTAATAGAATATAACGTTATGCGTCATTACGTAATAGTATATATCGTTATACGTCATTACGTATTAGTTTATAACGTTCTACGTTAGTACGTAATAGAATATAACGTTATGCGTCATTACGTAATAGTATATAACGTTACACGTTAGTACGTAATAGTGTATAACGATATACGTTATAAGGTAATACTCAATAACGTTATACGTCATTACATAATAGTATATAACGTTATACGTCATTACGTAATAGTATATAACGTTACACGTTAGTACGTAATAGTGTATAACGATATACGTTATAAGGTAATACTCAATAACGTTATACGTCATTACATAATAGTATATAACGTTATACGTCATTACGTAATCGTATATAACGTTATACGTTATTACGTAATAGTATATAACGCTATACGTTATTACGTAGTAGTATATAACGTTATACGTCATTACGTAATAGTATATAACGTTATACGTCATTACGTAATTGTTTATAACGTTATACGTTAGTACGTAATAGTTTATAACGTTATACGTCATCAGGTAATACTATATAACGTTACACGTTAGTACGTAATAGTGTATAACGTTATACGTTAGTACGTTATAGTATACAGCGTTATACGTCATTACGTAACAGTATATAACATTATACGTCATCAGGTAATACTATATAACGTTACACGTTAGTACGTAATAGAATATAGCGTTATACGTTAGTACGTAATAGGATATAACGTTATACGTTATAAGGTAATACTCAATAACGTAATACGTCATTGCATAATACTATAGAACGTTACACGTTAGTACGTAATAGTGTATAACGATATACGTTATAAGGTAATACTCAATAACGTTATACGTCATTACATAATAGTATATAACGTTATACGTCATTACGTAATAGTATATAACGTTACACGTTAGTACGTAATAGTGTATAACGATATACGTTATAAGGTAATACTCAATAACGTTATACGTCATTACATAATAGTATATAGCGTTATACGTCATTACGTAATCGTATATAACGTTATACGTTATTACGTAATAGTATATAACGCTATACGTTATTACGTAGTAGTATATAACGTTATACGTCATTACGTAATAGTATATAACGTTATACGTCATTACGTAATAGTTTATAACGTTATACGTTAGTACGTAATAGTTTATAACGTTATACGTCATCAGGTAATACTATATAACGTTACACGTTAGTACGTAATAGTGCATAACGTTATACGACATTACGTACTATTATATAACGTTATACGTCATTACGTAATAGTATATAACGTTATACGTTAGTACGTAATAGTATATAACGTTATACGTTATTACGTAATAGTATATAACGTTATACGATATTACGTATTAGTATATAACGTTACACGTTATTACGTAATAATATATATCGTTATAGGTCATTACGTATTATTTTATAACGTTCTACGTTAGTACGTAATAGGATATAACGTTGTACGTTATAAGGTAATACTCAATAACGTTATACGTCATTACATAATAGTATACAACGTTATACATCATTACGTAATAGTATACAACGTTACACGTTATTACATAATAGTATATAACGCTATACGTTATTACGTAGTAGTATATAACGTTATACGTCATTACGTAATAGTATATAACGTTATACGTCATTACGTAATAGTTTATAACGTTATACGTTAGTACGTAATAGTTTATAACGTTATACGTCATCAGGTAATACTATATAACGTTACACGTTAGTACGTCATAGTGTATAACGTTATACGACATTACGTACTATTATATAACGTTATACGTTACTACGTAATAGTATATAACGTTATACGTTAGTACGTAATAGTATATAACGTTATGCGTTATTACGTAATAGGATATAACGTTATACGTTAGTACGTAATAGTATATAACGTTATACGTCATCAGGTAATACTATATAACGTTACACGTTAGTACGTAATAGAATATAGCGTTATACGTTAGTACGTAATAGGATATAACGTTATACGTTATAAGGTAATACTCAATAACGTAATACGTCATTACATAATACTATAGAACGGTACACGTTAGTACGCAATAGTGTATAACGTTATACGACATTACGTACTAGTATATAACGTTATACGTCATTACGTAATAGTGTATAACGTTATACGTTAGTACGTAATAGTATATAACGTTATACGATATTACGTATTAGTATATAACGTTACACGTTATTACTTAATAGTATATATCGTTATACGTCATTACGTATTAGTTTATAACGTTCTACGTTAGTACGTAATAGAATATAACGTTATGCGTCATTACGTAATAGTATATAACGTTATACGTTATTACGTAATAGTATATAACGTTATACGATATTACGTATTAGTATAAAACGTTACACGTTATTACGTAATAGTATATATCGTTATAGGTTATTTCGTATTATTTTATAACGTTCTACGTTAGTACGTAATAGGATATATCGTTGTACGTTAGTACGTAATATTATATAACGTTATACGTTATTACGTAATAGGATATAACGTTATACGTTAGTACGTAATAGTATATAACGTTATACGTCATCAGGTAATACTATATAACGTTACACGTTAGTACGTAATAGAATATAGCGTTATACGTTAGTACGTAATATGATATAACGTTATACGTTATAAGGTAATACTCAATAACGTAATACGTCATTTCATAATACTATAGAACGTTACACGTTAGTACGTAATAGTGTATAACGTTATACGACATTACGTATTAGTATATAACGTTAGACGTTATTACGTAATAGTATATATCGTTATACGTCATTACGTATTAGTTTATAACGTTCTACGTTAGTACGTAATAGAATATAACGTTATGCGTCATTACGTAATAGTATAACGTTACACGTTAGTACGTAATAGTGTATAACGATATACGTTATAAGGTAATACTCAATAACGTTATACGTCATTACATAATAGTATATAACGTTATACGTCATTACGTAATCGTATATAACGTTATACGTTATTACGTAATAGTATATAACGCTATACGTTATTACGTAGTAGTATATAACGTTATACGTCATTACGTAATAGTATATAACGTTATACGTCATTACGTAATAGTTTATAACGTTATGCGTTAGTACGTAATAGTTTATAACGTTATACGTCATCAGGTAATACTATATAACGTTACACGTTAGTACGTAATAGTGTATAACATTATACGACATTACGTACTATTATATAACGTTATACGTCATTACGTAATAGTATATAACGTTATACGTTAGTACGTAATAGTACAGGGTGCGCCGTTAGAATCCGGACAAAAGAAGTTTTGTGCAGAAAGTTGTTTATTTAAGTCAATACACAAAAACACATGAAAATGTTGTTATATCTCATTTAAAGGGTCCTTGCTGAGAACTTTTATTCTATGTAACCACCCTCTGCCTCTATGACCTGCTCTATTCTTGCTCTAAAGCGCGAGCACGCTGACTTCAACTGGTCGCGTTTAATTGTCGCGAATTCTGACTCGATAGCAGCTCGTAGGGAGTTGACGTTGGGGTGCCTGCATTTATTAGTTTGTCTCTCGATAACGCCCCACACGTAATAGTCCAATGGGTTTAGGTCGGGACTGTTAGGAGGCCAGAAATCTTTCGACCAAAACATGTCCACATTGTCAGAGAGCCAATTTTGAACAAGATGACTTGTGTGAGCAGGTGCGCCATCTTGTTGAAATAAATACGGCCTTCCAGAAGCCGTAATTTCCATCCACGGCTTTATTACTGTCTTCAGGACCTCCAAATAAACCTCCTTTGTGATTCTTTCGCCTTTTTGGAAGAAGTGCGGAGGCATGACGTCGCCCTCACTTGAGACAACGCTCAAAACGTGAACACTTGCTGGAAATTTGGTTTTGCCCACAACAGGAACATCTTCGAGATTGTGGGCCAGCCAACGGTCGTTCCTCCGAATTTTATAATTTCGACCGGCGTTCTCCCGGCGCGAAGACTTTCTATAATCGCCGCTCTTCTATCGTATTCCGGGTTTTGCTTAACGAGTTCTGTCATTTTGAGGTTATAGAAGACTTATTGACATATTTAACTAACTTCAGAGTCAATCAGCACAAACATCTGAATTCTAATATGGTGGGAACTACAAATTGAATTCTGTCCGAATTCTAACGGCGCACCCTGTATATAACGTTATACGTTATTACGTAATAGTATATAACGTTATACGATATTACGTATTAGTATATAACGTTACACGTTATTACGTAATAGTATATATCGTTATAGGTCATTACGTATTATTTTATAACGTTCTACGTTAGTACGTAATAGGATATAACGTTGTACGTTATAAGGTAATACTCAATAACGTTATACTTCATTACATAATAGTATACAACGTTATACATCATTACGTAATAGTATACAACGTTACACGTTATTACATAATAGTATATAACGCTATACGTTATTACGTAGTAGTATATAACGTTATACGTCATTACGTAATAGTATATAACGTTATACGTCATTACGTAATAGTTTATAACGTTATACGTTAGTACGTAATAGCTTATAACGTTATACGTCATCAGGTAATACTATATAACGTCACACGTTAGTACGTAATAGTGTATAACGTTATACGACATTACGTACTATTATATAACGTTATACGTCATTACGTAATAGTATATAAGGTTATACGTTAGTACGTAATAGTATATAACGTTATACGTTATTACGTAATAGTATATAACGTTATACGGTATTACGTATTAGTATATAACGTTACACGTTATTACGTAATAGTATATATCGTTATAGGTTATTTCGTATTATTTTATAACGTTCTACGTTAGTACGTAATAGGATATAACGTTGTACGTTATAAGGTAATACTCAATAACGTTATACGTCATTACATAATAGTATACAACGTTATACATCATTACGTAATAGTATACAACGTTACATGTTATTACATAATAGGATATAACGTTATACGTTAGTACGTAATAGTTTATAACGTTATACGTCATCTGGTAGTACTATATAACGTTACACGTTAGCACGTAATAGTATATAACGTTATACGTTATTACGTAATAGGATATAACGTTATACGTTAGTACGTAATAGTTTATAACGTTATACGTCATTTCGTAATAGTATATAACGTTCTACGTTAGTACGTAATAGAATATATCGTCATACGTCATTACGTAATAGTATATAACGTTATACGTCATTACGTAATAGTTTATAACGTTATACGTTAGTACGTAATAGGATATAACGTTGTACGTTATAAGGTAATACGCAATAACGTTATACGTCATTACATAATAGTATACAACGTTATACGTCATTACGTAATAGTATATAACGTTATACGTTATTACGTAATAGGATATAACGTTATACGTTAGTACGTAATAGTTTATAACGTTATACGTCATCAGGTAATACTATATAACGTTACACGTTAGTACGTAATAGTGTATAACGTTATACGTTAGTACGTTATAGTATATAGCGTTATACGTCATTACGTAACAGTATATAACGTTATACGTTATTACGTAATAGTATATAACGTTATACGTTATTACGTACTATTATATAACGTTATACGTCATTACGTAATAGTATATAACGTTATACGTTAGTACGAAATAGTATATAACGTTATACGTTATTACGTAATAGTATATAACGTTATACGATATTACGTATTAGTATATAACGTTACACGTTATTACGTAATAGTATATATCGTTATAGGTCAATACGTATTATTTTATAACGTTCTACGTTAGTACGTAATAGGATATAACGTTATACGTTATAAGGTAATACTCAATAACGTTATACGTCATTACATAATAGTATATAACGTTATACGTCATTACGTAATAGTTTATAACGTTATACGTTAGTACGTAATAGTATAAAACGTTATACGTTATTACGTATTAGTATATAACGTTATACGTCTTTACGTAATAGTGTATAACGTTATACGTTAGTACGTAATAGTATATAACGTTCTACGATATTACGTATTAGTATATAACGTTACACGTTATTACGTAATAGTATATATCGTTATACGTCATTACGTATTAGTTTATAACGTTCTACGTTAGTACGTAATAGAATATAACGTTATGCGTCATTACGTAATAGTATATAACGTTACACGTTAGTACGTAATAGTGTATAACGATATACGTTATAAGGTAATACTCAATAACGTTATACGTCATTACATAATAGTATATAACGTTATACGTCATTACGTAATCGTATATAACGTTATACGTTATTACGTAATAGTATATAACGCTATACGTTATTACGTAGTAGTATATAACGTTATACGTCATTACGTAATAGTATATAACGTTATACGTCATTACGTAATAGTTTATAACGTTATACGTTAGTACGTAATAGTTTATAACGTTATACGATATCAGGTAATACTATATAACGTTACACGTTAGTACGTAATAGTGCATAACGTTATACGACATTACGTACTATTATATAACGTTATACGTCATTACGTAATAGTATATAACGTTATACGTTAGTACGTAATAGTATATAACGTTATACGTTATTACGTAATAGTATATAACGTTATACGATATTACGTATTAGTATATAACGTTACACGTTATTACGTAATAATATATATCGTTATAGGTCATTACGTATTATTTTATAACGTTCTACGTTAGTACGTAATAGGATATAACGTTGTACGTTATAAGGTAATACTCAATAACGTTATACGTCATTACATAATAGTATACAACGTTATACATCATTACGTAATAGTATACAACGTTACACGTTATTACATAATAGTATATAACGCTATACGTTATTACGTAGTAGTATATAACGTTATACGTCATTACGTAATAGTATATAACGTTATTGGTCATTACGTAATAGTTTATAACGTTATACGTTAGTACGTAATAGTTTATAACGTTATACGTCATCAGGTAATACTGTATAACGTTACACGTTAGTACGTAATAGTGTATAACGTTATACGACATTACGTAGAATTATATAACGTTATACGTCATTACGTAATAGTATATAACGTTATACGTTAGTACGTAATAGTATATAACGTTATACGTTATTACGTAATAGTATATAACGTTATACGATATTACGTATTAGTATAAAACGTTACACGTTATTACGTAATAGTATATATCGTTATAGGTTATTTCGTATTATTTTATAACGTTCTACGTTAGTACGTAATAGGATATAACGTTGTACGTTATAAGGTAATCCTCAATAACGTTATACGTCATTACATAATGGTATACAACGTTATACATCATTACGTAATAGTATACAAAGTTATACGTTACTACGTAATAGTTTATAACGTTATACGTTAGTACGTAATAGCTTATAACGTTATACGTCATCAGGTAATACTATATAACGTCACACGTTAGTACGTAATAGTGTATAACGTTATACGACATTACGTACTATTATATAACGTTATACGTCATTACGTAATAGTATATAAGGTTATACGTTAGTACGTAATAGTATATAACGTTATACGTTATTACGTAATAGTATATAACGTTATACGTCATTACGTAATAGTATATAACGTTACACGTTATTACGTAATAGTATATATCGTTATAGGTTATTTCGTATTATTTTATAACGTTCTACGTTAGTACGTAATAGGATATAACGTTGTACGTTATAAGGTAATACTCAATAACGTTATACGTCATTACATAATAGTATACAACGTTATACATCATTACGTAATAGTATACAACGTTACGTGTTATTACATAATAGGATATAACGTTATACGTTAGTACGTAATAGTTTATAACGTTATACGTCATCTGGTAGTACTATATAACGTTACACGTTAGCACGTAATAGTATATAACGTTATACGTTATTACGTAATAGGATATAACGTTATACGTTAGTACGTAATAGTTTATAACGTTATACGTCATTTCGTAATAGTATATAACGTTCTACGTTAGTACGTAATAGAATATATCGTCATACGTCATTACGTAATAGTATATAACGTTATACGTCATTACGTAATAGTTTATAACGTTATACGTTAGTACGTAATAGGATATAACGTTGTACGTTATAAGGTAATACGCAATAACGTTATACGTCATTACATAATAGTATACAACGTTATACGTCATTACGTAATAGTATATAACGTTATACGTTATTACGTAATAGGATATAACGTTATACGTTAGTACGTAATAGTTTATAACGTTATACGTCATCAGGTAATACTATATAACGTTACACGTTAGTACGTAATAGTGTATAACGTTATACGTTAGTACGTTATAGTATATAGCGTTATACGTCATTACGTAACAGTATATAACGTTATACGTTATTACGTAATAGTATATAACGTTATACGTTATTACGTACTATTATATAACGTTATACGTCATTACGTAATAGTATATAACGTTATACGTTAGTACGAAATAGTATATAACGTTATACGTTATTACGTAATAGTATATAACGTTATACGATATTACGTATTAGTATATAACGTTACACGTTATTACGTAATAGTATATATCGTTATAGGTCAATACGTATTATTTTATAACGTTCTACGTTAGTACGTAATAGGATATAACGTTATACGTTATAAGGTAATACTCAATAACGTTATACGTCATTACATAATAGTATATAACGTTATACGTCATTACGTAATAGTTTATAACGTTATACGTTAGTACGTAATAGTATATAACGTTATACGTTATTACGTATTAGTATATAACGTTATACGTCTTTACGTAATAGTGTATAACGTTATACGTTAGTACGTAATAGTATATAACGTTCTACGATATTACGTATTAGTATATAACGTTACACGTTATTACGTAATAGTATATATCGTTATACGTCATTACGTATTAGTTTATAACGTTCTACGTTAGTACGTAATAGAATATAACGTTATGCGTCATTACGTAATAGTATATAACGTTACACGTTAGTACGTAATAGTGTATAACGATATACGTTATAAGGTAATACTCAATAACGTTATACGTCATTACATAATAGTATATAACGTTATACGTCATTACGTAATCGTATATAACGTTATACGTTATTACGTAATAATATATAACGCTATACGTTATTACGTAGTAGTATATAACGTTATACGTCATTACGTAATAGTTTATAACGTTATACGTTAGTACGTAATAGTTTATAACGTTATACGTCATCAGGTAATACTATATAACGTTACACGTTAGTACGTAATAGTGCATAACGTTATACGACATTACGTACTATTATATAACGTTATACGTCATTACGTAATAGTATATAACGTTATACGTTAGTACGTAATAGTATATAACGTTATACGTTATTACGTAATAGTATATAACGTTATACGATATTACGTATTAGTATATAACGTTACACGTTATTACGTAATAATATATATCGTTATAGGTCATTACGTATTATTTTATAACGTTCTACGTTAGTACGTAATAGGATATAACGTTGTACGTTATAAGGTAATACTCAATAACGTTATACGTCATTACATAATAGTATACAACGTTATACATCATTACGTAATAGTATACAACGTTACACGTTATTACATAATAGTATATAACGCTATACGTTATTACGTAGTAGTATATAACGTTATACGTCATTACGTAATAGTATATAACGTTATTGGTCATTACGTAATAGTTTATAACGTTATACGTTAGTACGTAATAGTTTATAACGTTATACGTCATCAGGTAATACTATATAACGTTACACGTTAGTACGTAATAGTGTATAACGTTATACGACATTACGTAGAATTATATAACGTTATACGTCATTACGTAATAGTATATAACGTTATACGTTAGTACGTAATAGTATATAACGTTATACGTTATTACGTAATAGTATATAACGTTATACGATATTACGTATTAGTATAAAACGTTACACGTTATTACGTAATAGTATATATCGTTATAGGTTATTTCGTATTATTTTATAACGTTCTACGTTAGTACGTAATAGGATATAACGTTGTACGTTATAAGGTAATCCTCAATAACGTTATACGTCATTACATAATGGTATACAACGTTATACATCATTACGTAATAGTATACAAAGTTATACGTTACTACGTAATAGTATATAACGTTATACGTTAGTACGTAATAGTATATAACGTTATACGTTATTACGTAATAGGATATAACGTTATACGTTAGTACGTAATAGTATATAACGTTATACGTCATCAGGTAATACTATATAAAGTTACACGTTAGTATGTAATAGAATATAGCGTTATACGTTAGTACGTAATAGTATATAACGTTATACGTTATTACGTAATAGTATATAACGTTATACGATATTACGTATTAGTATATAACGTTACACGTTATTACGTAATAATATATATCGTTATAGGTCATTACGTATTATTTTATAACGTTCTACGTTAGTACATAATAGGATATAACGTTGTACGTTATAAGGTAATACTCAATAACGTTATACGTCATTACATAATAGTATACAACGTTATACATCATTACGTAATAGTATACAACGTTACACGTTATTACATAATAGTATATAACGCTATACGTTATTACGTAGTAGTATATAACGTTATACGTCATTACGTAATAGAATATAACGTTATACGTCATTACGTAATAGTTTATAACGTTATACGTTAGTACGTAATAGTTTATAACGTTATACGTCATCAGGTAATACTATATAACGTTACACGTTAGTACGTATTAGTGTATAACGTTATACGACATTACGTACTATTATATAACGTTATACGTCATTGCGTAATAGTATACAACGTTATACGTTACTACGTAATAGTATATAACGTTATACGTTAGTACGTAATAGTATATAACGTTATACGTTATTACGTAATAGGATATAACGTTATACGTTAGTACGTAATAGTATATAACGTTATTGGTCATTACGTAATAGTTTATAACGTTATACGTTAGTACGTAATAGTTTATAACGTTATACGTCATCAGGTAATACTATATAACGTTACACGTTAGTACGTAATAGTGTATAACGTTATACGACATTACGTAGAATTATATAACGTTATACGTCATTACGTAATAGTATATAACGTTATACGTTAGTACGTAATAGTATATAACGTTATACGTTATTACGTAATAGTATATAACGTTATACGATATTACGTATTAGTATAAAACGTTACACGTTATTACGTAATAGTATATATCGTTATAGGTTATTTCGTATTATTTTATAACGTTCTACGTTAGTACGTAATAGGATATAACGTTGTACGTTATAAGGTAATCCTCAATAACGTTATACGTCATTACATAATGGTATACAACGTTATACATCATTACGTAATAGTATACAAAGTTATACGTTACTACGTAATAGTTTATAACGTTATACGTTAGTACGTAATAGCTTATAACGTTATACGTCATCAGGTAATACTATATAACGTCACACGTTAGTACGTAATAGTGTATAACGTTATACGACATTACGTACTATTATATAACGTTATACGTCATTACGTAATAGTATATAAGGTTATACGTTAGTACGTAATAGTATATAACGTTATACGTTATTACGTAATAGTATATAACGTTATACGATATTACGTATTAGTATATAACGTTACACGTTATTACGTAATAGTATATATCGTTATAGGTTATTTCGTATTATTTTATAACGTTCTACGTTAGTACGTAATAGGATATAACGTTGTACGTTATAAGGTAATACTCAATAACGTTATACGTCATTACATAATAGTATACAACGTTATACATCATTACGTAATAGTATACAACGTTACGTGTTATTACATAATAGGATATAACGTTATACGTTAGTACGTAATAGTTTATAACGTTATACGTCATCTGGTAGTACTATATAACGTTACACGTTAGCACGTAATAGTATATAACGTTATACGTTATTACGTAATAGGATATAACGTTATACGTTAGTACGTAATAGTTTATAACGTTATACGTCATTTCGTAATAGTATAAAACGTTCTACGTTAGTACGTAATAGAATATATCGTCATACGTCATTACGTAATAGTATATAACGTTATACGTCATTACGTAATAGTTTATAACGTTATACGTTAGTACGTAATAGGATATAACGTTGTACGTTATAAGGTAATACGCAATAACGTTATACGTCATTACATAATAGTATACAACGTTATACGTCATTACGTAATAGTATATAACGTTATACGTTATTACGTAATAGGATATAACGTTATACGTTAGTACGTAATAGTTTATAACGTTATACGTCATCAGGTAATACTATATAACGTTACACGTTAGTACGTAATAGTGTATAACGTTATACGTTAGTACGTTATAGTATATAGCGTTATACGTCATTACGTAACAGTATATAACGTTATACGTTATTACGTAATAGTATATAACGTTATACGTTATTACGTACTATTATATAACGTTATACGTCATTACGTAATAGTATATAACGTTATACGTTAGTACGAAATAGTATATAACGTTATACGTTATTACGTAATAGTATATAACGTTATACGATATTACGTATTAGTATATAACGTTACACGTTATTACGTAATAGTATATATCGTTATAGGTCAATACGTATTATTTTATAACGTTCTACGTTAGTACGTAATAGGATATAACGTTATACGTTATAAGGTAATACTCAATAACGTTATACGTCATTACATAATAGTATATAACGTTATACGTCATTACGTAATAGTTTATAACGTTATACGTTAGTACGTAATAGTATATAACGTTATACGTTATTACGTATTAGTATATAACGTTATACGTCTTTACGTAATAGTGTATAACGTTATACGTTAGTACGTAATAGTATATAACGTTCTACGATATTACGTATTAGTATATAACGTTACACGTTATTACGTAATAGTATATATCGTTATACGTCATTACGTATTAGTTTATAACGTTCTACGTTAGTACGTAATAGAATATAACGTTATGCGTCATTACGTAATAGTATATAACGTTACACGTTAGTACGTAATAGTGTATAACGATATACGTTATAAGGTAATACTCAATAACGTTATACGTCATTACATAATAGTATATAACGTTATACGTCATTACGTAATCGTATATAACGTTATACGTTATTACGTAATAGTATATAACGCTATACGTTATTACGTAGTAGTATATAACGTTATACGTCATTACGTAATAGTATATAACGTTATACGTCATTACGTAATAGTTTATAACGTTATACGTTAGTACGTAATAGTTTATAACGTTATACGTCATCAGGTAATACTATATAACGTTACACGTTAGTACGTAATAGTGCATAACGTTATACGACATTACGTACTATTATATAACGTTATACGTCATTACGTAATAGTATATAACGTTATACGTTAGTACGTAATAGTATATAACGTTATACGTTATTACGTAATAGTATATAACGTTATACGATATTACGTATTAGTATATAACGTTACACGTTATTACGTAATAATATATATCGTTATAGGTCATTACGTATTATTTTATAACGTTCTACGTTAGTACGTAATAGGATATAACGTTGTACGTTATAAGGTAATACTCAATAACGTTATACGTCATTACATAATAGTATACAACGTTATACATCATTACGTAATAGTATATAACGTTATTGGTCATTACGTAATAGTTTATAACGTTATACGTTAGTACGTAATAGTTTATAACGTTATACGTCATCAGGTAATACTATATAACGTTACACGTTAGTACGTAATAGTGTATAACGTTATACGACATTACGTAGAATTATATAACGTTATACGTCATTACGTAATAGTATATAACGTTATACGTTAGTACGTAATAGTATATAACGTTATACGTTATTACGTAATAGTATATAACGTTATACGATATTACGTATTAGTATAAAACGTTACACGTTATTACGTAATAGTATATATCGTTATAGGTTATTTCGTATTATTTTATAACGTTCTACGTTAGTACGTAATAGGATATAACGTTGTACGTTATAAGGTAATACTCAATAACGTTATACGTCATTACATAATGGTATACAACGTTATACATCATTACGTAATAGTATACAAAGTTATACGTTACTACGTAATAGTATATAACGTTATACGTTAGTACGTAATAGTATATAACGTTATACGTTATTACGTAATAGGATATAACGTTATACGTTAGTACGTAATAGTATATAACGTTATACGTCATCAGGTAATACTATATAAAGTTACACGTTAGTATGTAATAGAATATAGCGTTATACGTTAGTACGTAATAGTATATAACGTTATACGTTATTACGTAATAGTATATAACGTTATACGATATTACGTAATAGTATATAACGTTACACGTTATTACGTAATAATATATATCGTTATAGGTCATTACGTATTATTTTATAACGTTCTACGTTAGTACATAATAGGATATAACGGTGTACGTTATAAGGTAATACTCAATAACGTTATACGTCATTACATAATAGTATACAACGTTATACATCATTACGTAATAGTATACAACGTTACACGTTATTACATAATAGTATATAACGCTATACGTTATTACGTAGTAGTATATAACGTTATACGTCATTACGTAATAGTATATAACGTTATACGTCATTACGTAATAGTTTATAACGTTATACGTTAGTACGTAATAGTTTATAACGTTATACGTCATCAGGTAATACTATATAACGTTACACGTTAGTACGTATTAGTGTATAACGTTATACGACATTACGTAGTATTATATAACGTTATACGTCATTACGTAATAGTATACAACGTTATACGTTACTACGTAATAGTATATAACGTTATACGTTAGTACGTAATAGTATATAACGTTATACGTTATTACGTAATAGGATATAACGTTATACGTTAGTACGTAATAGTATATAACGTTATACGTCATCAGGTAATACTATATAACGTTACACGTTAGTACGTAATAGAATATAGCGTTATACGTTAGTACGTAATAGGATATAACGTTATACGTTATAAGGTAATACTCAATAACGTAATACGTCATTACATAATACTATAGAACGGTACACGTTAGTACGTAATAGTGTATAACGTTATACGACATTACGTACAAGTATATAACGTTTCACGTTATTACGTAATAGTATATATCGTTATACGTCATTACGTATTAGTTTATAACGTTCTACGTTAGTACGTAATAGAATATAACGTTATGCGTCATTACGTAATAGTATATAACGTTACACGCTAGTACGTAATAGTGTATAGCGATATACGTTATAAGGTAATACTCAATAACGTTATACGTCATTACATAATAGTATATAACGTTATACGTCATCAGGTAATACTATATAACGTTACACGTTAGTACGTAATAGAATATAACGTTATACGTTAGTACGTAATAGGATATAACGTTATACGTTATAAGGTAATACTCAATAACGTTATACGTCATTACATAATACTATAGAACGTTACACGTTAGTACGTAATAGTGTATAACGTTATACGACATTACGTACTAGTATAGAACGTTATACGTCATTACGTAATAGTGTATAACGTTATACGTTAGTACGTAATAGTATATAACGTTGTACGATATTACGTATTAGTATATAACGTTACACGTTATTACGTAATAATATATATCGTTATAGGTCATTACGTATTATTTTATAACGTTCTACGTTAGTACGTAATAGGATATAACGTTGTACGTTATAAGGTAATACTCAATAACGTTATACGTCATTACATAATAGTATACAACGTTATACATCATTACGTAATAGTATACAACGTTACACGTTATTACATAATAGTATATAACGCTATACGTTATTACGTAGTAGTATATAACGTTATACGTCATTACGTAATAGTATATAACGTTATACGTCATTACGTAATAGTTTATAACGTTATACGTTAGTACGTAATAGTTTATAACGTTATACGTCATCAGGTAATACTATATAACGTTACACGTTAGTACGTAATAGTGTATAACGTTATACGACATTACGTAGTATTATATAACGTTATACGTCATTACGTAATAGTATATAACGTTATACGTTAGTACGTAATAGTATATAACGTTATACGTTATTACGTAATAGTATATAACGTTATACGATATTACGTATTAGTATAAAACGTTACACGTTATTACGTAATAGTATATATCGTTATAGGTCATTTCGTATTATTTTATAACGTTCTACGTTAGTACGTAATAGGATATAACGTTGTACGTTATAAGGTAATCCTCAATAACGTTATACGTCATTACATAATGGTATACAACGTTATACATCATTACGTAATAGTATACAAAGTTATACGTTACTACGTAATAGTATATAACGTTATACGTTAGTACGTAATAGTATATAACGTTATACGTTATTACGTAATAGGATATAACGTTATACGTTAGTACGTAATAGTATATAACGTTATACGTCATCAGGTAATACTATATAAAGTTACACGTTAGTACGTAATAGAATATAGCGTTATACGTCATCAGGTAATACTATATAACGTTACACGTTAGTACGTAATAGTGTATAACGTTATACGACATTACGTACTATTATATAACGTTATACGTCATTACGTAATAGTATACAACGTTATACATCATTACGTAATAGTATACAACGTTACACGTTATTACATAATAGTATATAACGCTATACGTTATTACGTAGTAGTATATAACGTTATACGTCATTACGTAATAGTATATAACGTTATACGTCATTACGTAATAGTTTATAACGTTATACGTTAGTACGTAATAGTTTATAACGTTATACGTCATCAGGTAATACTATATAACGTTACACGTTAGTACGTAATAGTGTATAACGTTATACGACATTACGTACTATTATATAACGTTATACGTCATTACGTAATAGTATACAACGTTATACGTTACTACGTAATAGTATATAACGTTATACGTTAGTACGTAATAGTATATAACGTTATACGTTATTACGTAATAGGATATAACGTTATACGTTAGTACGTAATAGTATATAACGTTATACGTCATCAGGTAATACTATATAACGTTACACGTTAGTACGTAATAGAATATAGCGTTATACGTTAGTACGTAATAGGATATAACGTTATACGTTATAAGGTAATACTCAATAACGTAATACGTCATTACATAATACTATAGAACGGTACACGTTAGTACGTAATAGTGTATAACGTTATACGACATTACGTACTAGTATATAACGTTACACGTTATTACGTAATAGTATATATCGTTATCCGTCATTACGTATTAGTTTATAACGTTCTACGTTAGTACGTAATAGAATATAACGTTATGCGTCATTACGTAATAGTATATAACGTTATACGTCATCAGGTAATACTACATAACGTTACACGTTAGTACGTAATAGAATATAACATTATACGTTAGTACGTAATAGGATATAACGTTATACGTTATAAGGTAATACTCAATAACGTTATACGTCATTACATTATACTATAGAACGTTACACGTTAGTACGTAATAGTGTATAACGTTATACGACATTACGTACTAGTATAGAACGTTATACGTCATTACGTAATAGTGTATAACGTTATACGTTAGTACGTAATAGTATATAACGTTATACGATATTACGTATTAGTATATAACGTTACACGTTATTACGTAATAGTATATATCGTTATACGTCATTACGTATTAGTTTATAACGTTCTACGTTAGTACGTAATAGAATATAACGTTATGCGTCATTACGTAATAGTATATAACGTTACACGCTAGTACGTAATAGTGTATAGCGATATACGTTATAAGGTAATACTCAATAACGTTATACGTCATTACATAATAGTATATAACGTTATACGTCATTACGTAATCGTATATAACGTTATACGTCATTACGTAATAGTTTATAACGTTATACGTTAGTACGTAATAGTTTATAACGTTATACGTCATCAGGTAATACTATATAACGTTACACGTTAGTACGTAATAGTGTATAACGTTATACGACATTACGTATTAGTATATAACGTTACACGTTATTACGTAATAGTAATTATCGTTATAGGTTATTTCGTATTATTTTATAACGTTCTACGTTAGTACGTAATAGGATATAACGTTGTACGTTATAAGGTAATACTCAATAACGTTATACGTCATTACATAATAGTATACAACGTTATACATCATTACGTAATAGTATACAACGTTACACGTTATTACATAATAGGATATAACGTTATACGATAGTACGTAATAGTTTATAACGTTATACGTCATCTGGTAGTACTATATAACGTTACACGTTAGCACGTAATAGTATATAACGTTATACGTTATTACGTAATAGGATATAACGTTATACGTTAGTACGTAATAGGATATAACGTTGTACGTTATAAGGTAATACGCAATAACGTTATACGTCATTACATAATAGTATACAACGTTATACGTCATTACGTAATATTATATAACGTTATACGTTATTACGTAATAGGATATAACGTTATACGTTAGTACGTAATAGTTTATAACGTTATACGTCATCAGGTAATACTATATAACGTTACACGTTAGTACGTAGTAGTGTATAACGATATACGTTATAAGGTAATACTCAATAACGTTATACGTCATTACATAATAGTATATAACGTTATACGTCATTACGTAATCGTATATAACGTTATACGTTATTACGTAATAGTATATAACGCTATACGTTATTACGTAATAGTATATAACGTTATACGTTTTTACGTACTATTATATAACGTTATACGTCATTACGTAATAGTATATAACGTTATACGTCATCAGGTAATACTATATAACGTTACACGTTAGTACGTAATAGTGTATAACGTTATACGACATTACGTACTATTATATAACGTTATACGTCATTACGTAATAGTATGTAACGTTATACGTCATTACGTAACAGTATATAACGTTATACGTTATTACGTAATAGTATATAACGTTATACGTTATTACGTACTATTATATAACGTTATACGTCATTACGTAATAACTATATAACGTTATACGTTAGTACGAAATAGTATATAACGTTATACGTTAGTACGTAATAGTATATAACGTTATACGTCATCAGGTAATACTATATAAAGTTACACGTTAGTACGTAATAGAATATAGCGTTATACGTTAGTACGTAATAGTATATAACGTTATACGTTATTACGTAATAGTATATAACGTTATACGATATTACGTATTAGTATATAACGTTACACGTTATTACGTAATAATATATATCGTTATAGGTCATTACGTATTATTTTATAACGTTCTACGTTAGTACGTAATAGGATATAACGTTGTACGTTATAAGGTAATACTCAATAACGTTATACGTCATTACATAATAGTATACAACGTTATACATCATTACGTAATAGTATACAACGTTACACGTTATTACATAATATTATATAACGCTATACGTTATTACGTAGTAGTATATAACGTTATACGTCATTACGTAATGGTATATAACGTTATACGTCATTACGTAATAGTTTATAACGTTATACGTTAGTACGTAATAGTTTATAACGTTATACGTCATCAGGTAATACTATATAACGTTACACGTTAGTACGTAATAGTGTATAACGTTATACGTCATTACGTAATAGTATATAACGTTATACGCCATTACGTAATAGTTTATAACGTTATACGTTAGTACGTAATAGGATATAACGTTGTACGTTATAAGGTAATACGCAATAACGTTATACGTCATTACATAATAGTATACAACGTTATACGTCATTACGTAATAGTATATAACGTTATACGTTATTACGTAATAGGATATAACGTTATACGTTAGTACGTAATAGTTTATAACGTTATACGTCATCAAGTAATACAATATAACGTTACACGTTAGTACGTAATAGTGTATAACGTTATACGTTAGTACGTAATAGGATATAACGTTGTACGTTATAAGGTAATACGCAATAACGTTATACGTCATTACGTAATAGTATACAACGTTATACGTTACTAAGTAATAGTATATAACGTTATACGTTAGTACGTAATAGTATATAACGTTATACGTTATTAGGTAATAGGATATAACGTTATACGTTAGTACGTAATAGTATATAACGTTATACGTCATCAGGTAATACTATATAACGTAACACGTTAGTACGTAATAGAATATAACGTTATACGTTATAAGGTAATACGCAATAACGTTATACGTCATTACATAATACTATAGAACGTTACACGTTAGTACGTAATAGTGTATAACGTTATACGACATTACGTACTAGTATAGAACGTTATACGTCATTACGTAATAGTGTATAACGTTATACGTCATTACGTATTAGTTTATAACGTTCTACGTTAGTACGTAATAGAATATAACGTTATGCGTCATTACGTAATAGTATATAACGTTACACGCTAGTACGTAATAGTGTATAGCGATATACGTTATAAGGTAATACTCAATAACGTTATACGTCATTACATAATAGTATATAACGTTATACGTCATTACGTAATCGTATATAACGTTATACGTCATTACGTAATAGTTTATAACGTTATACGTTAGTACGTAATAGTTTATAACGTTATACGTCATCAGGTAATACTATATAACGTTACACGTTAGTACGTAATAGTGTATAACGTTATACGACATTACGTATTAGTATATAACGTTACACGTTATTACGTAATAGTAATTATCGTTATAGGTTATTTCGTATTATTTTATAACGTTCTACGTTAGTACGTAATAGGATATAACGTTGTACGTTATAAGGTAATACTCAATAACGTTATACGTCATTACATAATAGTATACAACGTTATACATCATTACGTAATAGTATACAACGTTACACGTTATTACATAATAGGATATAACGTTATACGTTAGTACGTAATAGTTTATAACGTTATACGTCATCTGGTAGTACTATATAACGTTACACGTTAGCACGTAATAGTATATAACGTTATACGTTATTACGTAATAGGATATAACGTTATACGTTAGTACGTAATAGGATATAACGTTGTACGTTATAAGGTAATACGCAATAACGTTATACGTCATTACATAATAGTATACAACGTTATACGTCATTACGTAATATTATATAACGTTATACGTTATTACGTAATAGGATATAACGTTATACGTTAGTACGTAATAGTTTATAACGTTATACGTCATCAGGTAATACTATATAACGTTACACGTTAGTACGTAGTAGTGTATAACGATATACGTTATAAGGTAATACTCAATAACGTTATACGTCATTACATAATAGTATATAACGTTATACGTCATTACGTAATCGTATATAACGTTATACGTTATTACGTAATAGTATATAACGCTATACGTTATTACGTAATAGTATATAACGTTATACGTTTTTACGTACTATTATATAACGTTATACGTCATTACGTAATAGTATATAACGTTATACGCCATCAGGTAATACTATATAACGTTACACGTTAGTACGTAATAGTGTATAACGTTATACGACATTACGTACTATTATATAACGTTATAATGTCATTACGTAATAGTATGTAACGTTATACGTCATTACGTAACAGTATATAACGTTATACGTTATTACGTAATAGTATATAACGTTATACGTTATTACGTACTATTATATAACGTTATACGTCATTACGTAATAACTATATAACGTTATACGTTAGTACGAAATAGTATATAACGTTATACGTTAGTACGTAATAGTATATAACGTTATACGTCATCAGGTAATACTATATAAAGTTACACGTTAGTACGTAATAGAATATAGCGTTATACGTTAGTACGTAATAGTATATAACGTTATACGTTATTACGTAATAGTATATAACGTTATACGATATTACGTATTAGTATATAACGTTACACGTTATTACGTAATAATATATATCGTTATAGGTCATTACGTATTATTTTATAACGTTCTACGTTAGTACGTAATAGGATATAACGTTGTACGTTATAAGGTAATACTCAATAACGTTATACGTCATTACATAATAGTATACAACGTTATACATCATTACGTAATAGTATACAACGTTACACGTTATTACATAATATTATATAACGCTATACGTTATTACGTAGTAGTATATAACGTTATACGTCATTACGTAATGGTATATAACGTTATACGTCATTACGTAATAGTTTATAACGTTATACGTTAGTACGTAATAGTTTATAACGTTATACGTCATCAGGTAATACTATATAACGTTACACGTTAGTACGTAATAGTGTATAACGTTATACGTCATTACGTAATAGTATATAACGTTATACGCCATTACGTAATAGTTTATAACGTTATACGTTAGTACGTAATAGGATATAACGTTGTACGTTATAAGGTAATACGCAATAACGTTATACGTCATTACATAATAGTATACAACGTTATACGTCATTACGTAATAGTATATAACGTTATACGTTATTACGTAATAGGATATAACGTTATACGTTAGTACGTAATAGTTTATAACGTTATACGTCATCAAGTAATACAATATAACGTTACACGTTAGTACGTAATAGTGTATAACGTTATACGTTAGTACGTAATAGGATATAACGTTGTACGTTATAAGGTAATACGCAATAACGTTATACGTCATTACGTAATAGTATACAACGTTATACGTTACTAAGTAATAGTATATAACGTTATACGTTAGTACGTAATAGTATATAACGTTATACGTTATTAGGTAATAGGATATAACGTTATACGTTAGTACGTAATAGTATATAACGTTATACGTCATCAGGTAATACTATATAACGTAACACGTTAGTACGTAATAGAATATAACGTTATACGTTATAAGGTAATACGCAATAACGTTATACGTCATTACATAATACTATAGAACGTTACACGTTAGTACGTAATAGTGTATAACGTTATACGACATTACGTACTAGTATAGAACGTTATACGTCATTACGTAATAGTGTATAACGTTATACGTCATTACGTATTAGTTTATAACGTTCTACGTTAGTACGTAATAGAATATAACGTTATGCGTCATTACGTAATAGTATATAACGTTACACGCTAGTACGTAATAGTGTATAGCGATATACGTTATAAGGTAATACTCAATAACGTTATACGTCATTACATAATAGTATATAACGTTATACGTCATTACGTAATCGTATATAACGTTATACGTCATTACGTAATAGTTTATAACGTTATACGTTAGTACGTAATAGTTTATAACGTTATACGTCATCAGGTAATACTATATAACGTTACACGTTAGTACGTAATAGTGTATAACGTTATACGACATTACGTATTAGTATATAACGTTACACGTTATTACGTAATAGTAATTATCGTTATAGGTTATTTCGTATTATTTTATAACGTTCTACGTTAGTACGTAATAGGATATAACGTTGTACGTTATAAGGTAATACTCAATAACGTTATACGTCATTACATAATAGTATACAACGTTATACATCATTACGTAATAGTATACAACGTTACACGTTATTACATAATAGGATATAACGTTATACGTTAGTACGTAATAGTTTATAACGTTATACGTCATCTGGTAGTACTATATAACGTTACACGTTAGCACGTAATAGTATATAACGTTATACGTTATTACGTAATAGGATATAACGTTATACGTTAGTACGTAATAGGATATAACGTTGTACGTTATAAGGTAATACGCAATAACGTTATACGTCATTACATAATAGTATACAACGTTATACGTCATTACGTAATATTATATAACGTTATACGTTATTACGTAATAGGATATAACGTTATACGTTAGTACGTAATAGTTTATAACGTTATACGTCATCAGGTAATACTATATAACGTTACACGTTAGTACGTAGTAGTGTATAACGATATACGTTATAAGGTAATACTCAATAACGTTATACGTCATTACATAATAGTATATAACGTTATACGTCATTACGTAATCGTATATAACGTTATACGTTATTACGTAATAGTATATAACGCTATACGTTATTACGTAATAGTATATAACGTTATACGTTTTTACGTACTATTATATAACGTTATACGTCATTACGTAATAGTATATAACGTTATACGTCATCAGGTAATACTATATAACGTTACACGTTAGTACGTAATAGTGTATAACGTTATACGACATTACGTACTATTATATAACGTTATAATGTCATTACGTAATAGTATGTAACGTTATACGTCATTACGTAACAGTATATAACGTTATACGTTATTACGTAATAGTATATAACGTTATACGTTATTACGTACTATTATATAACGTTATACGTCATTACGTAATAACTATATAACGTTATACGTTAGTACGAAATAGTATATAACGTTATACGTTAGTACGTAATAGTATATAACGTTATACGTCATCAGGTAATACTATATAAAGTTACACGTTAGTACGTAATAGAATATAGCGTTATACGTTAGTACGTAATAGTATATAACGTTATACGTTATTACGTAATAGTATATAACGTTATACGATATTACGTATTAGTATATAACGTTACACGTTATTACGTAATAATATATATCGTTATAGGTCATTACGTATTATTTTATAACGTTCTACGTTAGTACGTAATAGGATATAACGTTGTACGTTATAAGGTAATACTCAATAACGTTATACGTCATTACATAATAGTATACAACGTTATACATCATTACGTAATAGTATACAACGTTACACGTTATTACATAATATTATATAACGCTATACGTTATTACGTAGTAGTATATAACGTTATACGTCATTACGTAATGGTATATAACGTTATACGTCATTACGTAATAGTTTATAACGTTATACGTTAGTACGTAATAGTTTATAACGTTATACGTCATCAGGTAATACTATATAACGTTACACGTTAGTACGTAATAGTGTATAACGTTATACGTCATTACGTAATAGTATATAACGTTATACGCCATTACGTAATAGTTTATAACGTTATACGTTAGTACGTAATAGGATATAACGTTGTACGTTATAAGGTAATACGCAATAACGTTATACGTCATTACATAATAGTATACAACGTTATACGTCATTACGTAATAGTATATAACGTTATACGTTATTACGTAATAGGATATAACGTTATACGTTAGTACGTAATAGTTTATAACGTTATACGTCATCAAGTAATACAATATAACGTTACACGTTAGTACGTAATAGTGTATAACGTTATACGTTAGTACGTAATAGGATATAACGTTGTACGTTATAAGGTAATACGCAATAACGTTATACGTCATTACGTAATAGTATACAACGTTATACGTTACTAAGTAATAGTATATAACGTTATACGTTAGTACGTAATAGTATATAACGTTATACGTTATTAGGTAATAGGATATAACGTTATACGTTAGTACGTAATAGTATATAACGTTATACGTCATCAGGTAATACTATATAACGTTACACGTTAGTACGTAATAGAATATAACGTTATACGTTATAAGGTAATACGCAATAACGTTATACGTCATTACATAATACTATAGAACGTTACACGTTAGTACGTAATAGTGTATAACGTTATACGACATTACGTACTAGTATAGAACGTTATACGTCATTACGTAATAGTGTATAACGTTATACGTTAGTACGTAATAGTATATAACGTTATACGATATTACGTATTAGTATATAACGTTACACGTTATTACGTAATAGTATATATCGTTATACGTCATTACGTATTAGTTTATAACGTTCTACGTTAGTACGTAATAGAATATAACGTTATGCGTCATTACGTAATAGTATATAACGTTACACGCTAGTACGTAATAGTGTATAGCGATATACGTTATAAGGTAATACTCAATAACGTTATACGTCATTACATAATAATATATAACGTTATACGTCATTACGTAATCGTATATAACGTTATACGTTATTACGTAATAGTATATAACGCTATACGTTATTACGTAGTAGTATATAACGTTATACGTCATTACGTAATAGTATATAACGTTATACGTCATTACGTAATAGTTTATAACGTTATACGTTAGTACGTAATAGTTTATAACGTTATACGTCATCAGGTAATACTATATTACGTTACACGTCATTACGTAATAGTATATAACGTTATACGTTAGTACGAAATAGAATATAACGTTATACGTTATTACGTAATAGTATATAACGTTATACGATATTACGTATTAGTATATAACGTTACACGTTATTACGTAATAGTATATATCGTTATAGGTCATTACGTATTATTTTATAACGTTCTACGTTAGTACGTAATAGTATATAACGTTATACGTTATTACGTAATAGGATATAACGTTATACGTTTGTACGTAATAGTATATAACGTTATACGTCATCGGGTAATACTATATAACGTTACAAGTTAGTACGTAATAGAATATAACGTTATACGTTAGTACGTAATATAATATAATTTTATACGTCATCAGGTAATACTATATAACGTTACACGTTATTACGTAATAGTATATAACGTTATACGTTAGTACGTAATAGTATATAACGTTATACGTCATTACGTAATACTATATCGTTTTACGTAATTACGTATTAGTATATAACGTTATACGTCATTACGTAATAGTGTATAACGTTATACGTTAGTACGTAATAGTATATAACGTTATACGATATTACGTATTAGTATATAACGTTATACGATATTACGTACTAGTATATAACGTTATACGTTATTACGTAATAGTATATAACGTTATACGATATTACGTATTAGTATATAACGTTACACGTTATTACGTAATAGTATATATCGTTATAGGTCATTACGTATTATTTTATAACGTTCTACGTTAGTACGTAATAGTATATAACGTTATACGTTATTACGTAATAGGATATAACGTTATACGTTTGTACGTAATAGTATATAACGTTATACGTCATTACGTAATAGTATATAACGTTATACGCCATTACGTAATAGTTTATAACGTTATACGTTAGTACGTAATAGGATATAACGTTGTACGTTATAAGGTAATACGCA
Source organism: Bombus pascuorum (assembly GCF_905332965.1). Lineage (NCBI taxonomy): Eukaryota > Metazoa > Arthropoda > Insecta > Hymenoptera > Apidae > Bombus > Bombus pascuorum. The sequence continues at coordinate 731,397 of NW_026869731.1, read as the reverse complement.
ATAACGTTATACGTCATTACATAATAGTATACAACGTTATACGTCATTACGTAATAGTATATAACGTTATACGTTATTACGTAATAGGATATAACGTTATACGTTAGTACGTAATAGTTTATAACGTTATACGTCATCAAGTAATACAATATAACGTTACACGTTAGTACGTAATAGTGTATAACGTTATACGTTAGTACGTAATAGGATATAACGTTGTACGTTATAAGGTAACACTCAATAACGTTATACGTCATTACACAATGGTATACAACGTTATACATCATTACGTAATAGTATACGACGTTATACGTTACTAAGTAATAGTATATAACGTTATACGTTAGTACGTAATAGTATATAACGTTATACGTTATTAAGTAATAGGATATAACGTTATACGTTAGTACGTAATAGTATATAACGTTATACGTCATCAGGTAATACTATATAACGTTACACGTTAGTACGTAATAGAATATAACGTTATACGTTAGTACGTAATAGGATATAACGTTATACGTTATAAGGTAATACTCAATAACGTTATACGTCATTACATAATACTATACAACGTTACACGTTAGTACGTAATAGTGTATAACGTTATACGACATTACGTACTAGTATAGAACGTTATACGTCATTACGTAATAGTGTATAACGTTATACGTTAGTACGTAATAGTATATAACGTTATACGATATTACGTATTAGTATACAACGTTACACGTTATTACGTAATAGTATATATCGTTATACGTCATTACGTATTAGTTTATAACGTTCTACGTTAGTACGTAATAGAATATAACGTTATGCGTCATTACGTAATAGTCTATAACGTTACACGCTAGTACGTAATAGTGTATAGCGATATACGATATTACGTATTAGTATATAACGTTATACGATATTACGTATTAGGATATAACGTTACACTTTATTACGTAATAGTATATATCGTTATACGTCATTACATATTAGTTTATAACGTTATACGTTAGTATGTAATAGTTTATAACGTTATACGTTAGTACGTAATAGTATATAACGTTATACGTCATCAGGTAATACTATATAACGTTACATGTTATTACGTAATAGTATATAACGTTATACGCCATTACGTAATAGTTTATAACGTTATACGTTAGTACGTAATAGGATATAACGTTGTACGTTATAAGGTAATACGCAATAACGTTATACGTCATTACATAATAGTATACAACGTTATACGTCATTGCGTAATAGTATATAACGTTATACGTTATTACGTAATAGGATATAACGTTATACGTTAGTACGTAATAGTTTATAACGTTATACGTCATCAAGTAATACAATATAACGTTACACGTTAGTACGTAATAGTGTATAACGTTATACGTTAGTACGTAATAGGATATAACGTTGTACGTTATAAGGTAATACGCAATAACGTTATACGTCATTACGTAATAGTATACAACGTTATACGTTACTAAGTAATAGTATATAACGTTATACGTTAGTACGTAATAGTATATAACGTTATACGTTATTACGTAATAGGATATAACGTTATACGTTAGTACGTAATAGTATATAACGTTATACGTCATCAGGTAATACTATATAACGTTACACGTTAGTACGTAATAGAATATAACGTTATACGTTAGTACGTAATAGGATATAACGTTATACGTTATAAGGTAATACTCAATAACGTTATACGTCATTACATAATACTATAGAACGTTACACGTTAGTACGTAATAGTGTATAACGTTATACGACATTACGTACTAGTATAGAACGTTATACGTCATTACGTAATAGTGTATAACGTTATACGTTAGTACGTAATAGTATATAACGTTATACGATATTACGTATTAGTATATAACGTTACACGTTATTACGTAATAGTATATATCGTTATACGTCATTACGTATTAGTTTATAACGTTCTACGTTAGTACGTAATAGAATATAACGTTATGCGTCATTACGTAATAGTATATAACGTTACACGCTAGTACGTAATAGTGTATAGCGATATACGTTATAAGGTAATACTCAATAACGTTATACGTCATTACATAATAATATATAACGTTATACGTCATTACGTAATCGTATATAACGTTATACGTTATTACGTAATAGTATATAACGCTATACGTTATTACGTAGTAGTATATAACGTTATACGTCATTACGTAATAGTATATAACGTTATACGTCATTACGTAATAGTTTATAACGTTATACGTTAGTACGTAATAGTTTATAACGTTATACGTCATCAGGTAATACTATATTACGTTACACGTCATTACGTAATAGTATATAACGTTATACGTTAGTACGAAATAGAATATAACGTTATACGTTATTACGTAATAGTATATAACGTTATACGATATTACGTATTAGTATATAACGTTACACGTTATTACGTAATAGTATATATCGTTATAGGTCATTACGTATTATTTTATAACGTTCTACGTTAGTACGTAATAGTATATAACGTTATACGTTATTACGTAATAGGATATAACGTTATACGTTTGTACGTAATAGTATATAACGTTATACGTCATTACGTAATAGTATATAACGTTATACGCCATTACGTAATAGTTTATAACGTTATACGTTAGTACGTAATAGGATATAACGTTGTACGTTATAAGGTAATACGCAATAACGTTATACGTCATTAAATAATAGTATACAACGTTATACGTCATTACGTAATAGTATATAACGTTATACGTTATTACGTAATAGGATATAACGTTATACGTTAGTACGTAATAGTTTATAACGTTATACGTCATCAAGTAATACAATATAACGTTACACGTTAGTACGTAATAGTGTATAACGTTATACGTTAGTACGTAATAGGATATAACGTTGTACGTTATAAGGTAACACTCAATAACGTTATACGTCATTACATAATGGTATACAACGTTATACATCATTACGTAATAGTATACAACGTTATACGTTACTAAGTAATAGTATATAACGTTATACGTTAGTACGTAATAGTATATAACGTTATACGTTATTAAGTAATAGGATATAACGTTATACGATATTACGTATTAGTATACAACGTTACACGTTATTACGTAATAGTATATATCGTTATACGTCATTACGTATTAGTTTATAACGTTCTACGTTAGTACGTAATAGAATATAACGTTATGCGTCATTACGTAATAGCATATAACGTTACACGCTAGTACGTAATAGTGTATAGCGATATACGTTATAAGGTAATACTCAATAACGTTATACGTCATTACATAATAGTATATAACGTTATACGTCATTACGTAATAGTGTATAACGTTATACGTTAGTACGTAATAGTATATAACGTTATACGATATTACGTATTAGTATACAACGTTACACGTTATTACGTAATAGTATATATCGTTATACGTCATTACGTATTAGTTTATAACGTTCTACGTTAGTACGTAATAGAATATAACGTTATGCGTCATTACGTAATAGTATATAACGTTACACGCTAGTACGTAATAGTGTATAGCGATATACGTTATAAGGTAATACTCAATAACGTTATACGTCATTACATAATAGTATATAACGTTATACGTCATTACGTAATCGTATATAACGTTATACGTTATTACGTAATAGTATATAACGCTATACGTTATTACGTAGTAGTATATAACGTTATACGTCATTACGTAATAGTATATAACGTTATACGTCATTACGTAATAGTTTATAACGTTATACGTTAGTACGTAATAGTTTATAACGTTATACGTCATCAGGTAATACTATATTACGTTACACGTCATTACGTAATAGTATATAACGTTATACGTTAGTACGAAATAGAATATAACGTTATACGTTATTACGTAATAGTATATAACGTTATACGATATTACGTATTAGTATATAACGATACACGTCATTACGTAATAGTATATATCGTTATAGGTCATTACGTATTATTTTATAACGTTCTACGTTAGTACGTAATAGTATATAACGTTATACGTTATTACGTAATAGGATATAACGTTATACGTTTGTACGTAATAGTATATAACGTTATACGTCATCGGGTAATACTATATAACGTTACAAGTTAGTACGTAATAGAATATAACGTTATACGTTAGTACGTAATATAATATAACGTTATACGTCATCAGGTAATACTATATAACGTTACACGTTATTACGTAATAGTATATAACGTTATACGTTAGTACGTAATAGTATATAACGTTATACGTCATTACGTAATACTATATCGTTTTACGTAATTACGTATTAGTATATAACGTTATACGTCATTACGTAATAGTGTATAACGTTATACGTTAGTACGTAATAGTATATAACGTTATACGATATTACGTATTAGTATATAACGTTATACGATATTACGTACTAGTATATAACGTTATACGTTATTACGTAATAGTATATAACGTTATACGATATTACGTATTAGTATATAACGTTACACGTTATTACGTAATAGTATATATCGTTATAGGTCATTACGTATTATTTTATAACGTTCTACGTTAGTACGTAATAGTATATAACGTTATACGTTATTACGTAATAGGATATAACGTTATACGTTTGTACGTAATAGTATATAACGTTATACGTCATTACGTAATAGTATATAACGTTATACGCCATTACGTAATAGTTTATAACGTTATACGTTAGTACGTAATAGGATATAACGTTGTACGTTATAAGGTAATACGCAATAACGTTATACGTCATTACATAATAGTATACAACGTTATACGTCATTACGTAATAGTATATAACGTTATACGTTATTACGTAATAGGATATAACGTTATACGTTAGTACATAATAGTTTATAACGTTATACGTCATCAAGTAATACAATATAACGTTACACGTTAGTACGTAATAGTGTATAACGTTATACGTTAGTACGTAATAGGATATAACGTTGTACGTTATAAGGTAACACTCAATAACGTTATACGTCATTACACAATGGTATACAACGTTATACATCATTACGTAATAGTATACGACGTTATACGTTACTAAGTAATAGTATATAACGTTATACGTTAGTACGTAATAGTATATAACGTTATACGTTATTAAGTAATAGGATATAACGTTATACGTTAGTACGTAATAGTATATAACGTTATACGTCATCAGGTAATACTATATAACGTTACACGTTAGTACGTAATAGAATATAACGTTATACGTTAGTACGTAATAGGATATAACGTTATACGTTATAAGGTAATACTCAATAACGTTATACGTCATTACATAATACTATAGAACGTTACACGTTAGTACGTAATAGTGTATAACGTTATACGACATTACGTACTAGTATAGAACGTTATACGTCATTACGTAATAGTGTATAACGTTATACGTTAGTACGTAATAGTATATAACGTTATACGATATTACGTATTAGTATACAACGTTACACGTTATTACGTAATAGTATATATCGTTATACGTCATTACGTATTAGTTTATAACGTTCTACGTTAGTACGTAATAGAATATAACGTTATGCGTCATTACGTAATAGTCTATAACGTTACACGCTAGTACGTAATAGTGTATAGCGATATACGTTATAAGGTAATACTCAATAACGTTATACGTCATTACATAATAGTATATAACGTTATACGTCATTACGTAATCGTATATAACGTTATACGTTATTACGTAATAGTATATAACGCTATACGTTATTACGTATTAGTATATAACGTTATACGTCATTACGTAATAGTATATAACGTTATACGTCATTACGTAATAGTTTATAACGTTATACGTTAGTACGTAATAGTTTATAACGTTATACGTCATCAGGTAATACTATATTACGTTACACGTCATTACGTAATAGTATATAACGTTATACGTTAGTACGAAATAGAATATAACGTTATACGTTATTACGTAATAGTATATAACGTTATACGATATTACGTATTAGTATATAACGTTACACGTTATTACGTAATAGTATATATCGTTATAGGTCATTACGTATTATTTTATAACGTTCTACGTTAGTACGTAATAGTATATAACGTTATACGTTATTACGTAATAGGATATAACGTCATACGTTTGTACGTAATAGTATATAACGTTATACGTCATCGGGTAATACTATATAACGTTACAAGTTAGTACGTAATAGAATATAACGTTATACGTTAGTACGTAATATTATATAACGTTATACGTCATCAGGTAATACTATATAACGTTACACATTATTACGTAATAGTATATAACGTTATACGTTAGTACGTAATAGTATATAACGTTATACGTCATTACGTAATACTATATCGTTTTACGTAATTACGTATTAGTATATAACGTTATACGTCATTACGTAATAGTGTATAACGTTATACGTTAGTACGTAATAGTATATAACGTTATACGATATTACGTATTAGTATATAACGTTATACGATATTACGTACTAGTATATAACGTTATACGTTATTACGTAATAGTATATAACGTTATACGATATTACGTATTAGTATATAACGTTACACGTTATTACGTAATAGTATATATCGTTATAGGTCATTACGTATTATTTTATAACGTTCTACGTTAGTACGTAATAGGATATAACGTTGTACGTTATAAGGTAATACTCAATAACGTTATACGTCATTACATAATAGTATACAACGTTATACATCATTACGTAATAGTATACAACGTTATACGTTATTACGTAATAGTATATAACGTTATTAGTTAGTACGTGATAGTATATAACGTTATACGTTATTACGTAATAGGATATAACGTTATACGTTTGTACGTGATAGTATATAACGTTATACGAAATTACGTATTAGTATATAACGTTATACGATATTACGTACTAGTATATAACGTTATACGTTATTACGTAATAGTATATAACGTTATACGATATTACGTATTAGTATATAACGTTACACGTTATTACGTAATAGTATATATCGTTATAGGTCATTACGTATTATTTTATAACGTTCTACGTTAGTACGTAATAGGATATAACGTTGTACGTTATAAGGTAATACTCAATAACGTTATACGTCATTACATAATAGTATACAACGTTATACATCATTACGTAATAGTATACAACGTTATACGTTATTACGTAATAGTATATAACGTTATACGTTAGTACGTAATAGTATATAACGTTATACGTCATTACGTAATACTATATCGTTATACGTAATTACGTATTAGTATATAACGTTATGCGTCATTACGTAATAGTGTATAACGTTATACGTTAGTACGTAATAGTATATAACGTTATACGATATTACGTATTAGTATATAACGTTATACGATATTACGTATTAGGATATAACGTTACACTTTATTACGTAATAGTATATATCGTTATACGTCATTACATATTAGTTTATAACGTTATACGTTAGTATGTAATAGTTTATAACGTTATACGTTAGTACGTAATAGTATATAACGTTATACGTCATCAGGTAATACTATATAACGTTACATGTTATTACGTAATAGTATATAACGTTATACGTCATCAGGTAATACTATATAACGTTACACGTTAGTACATAATAGAATATAACGTTATACGTTAGTACGTAATAGGATATAACGTTATACGTTATAAGGTAATACTCAATAACGTTATACGTCATTACATACAAGTATATAACGTTATACGTCATTACGTATTAGTATATAACGTTATACGTTAGTACGTAATAGTATATAACATTATACGTTAGTACGTAATAGTATATAACGTTATACGATATTACGTATTAGTATATAACGTTACACGTTATTACGTAATAGTATATATCGTTATAGGTCATTACGTATTATTTTATAACGTTCTACGTTAGTACGTAATAGTATATAACGTTATACGTTATTACGTAATAGGATATAACGTTATACGTTAGTACGTAATAGTTTATAACGTTATACGTCATCAGGTAATACTATATTACGTTACACGTCATTACGTAATAGTATATAACGTTATACGTCATCAAGTAATACAATATAACGTTACACGTTAGTACGTAATAGTGTATAACGTTATACGTCATCAGGTAATACTATATAACGTTACACGTTAGTACGTAATAGAATATAACGTTATACGTTAGTACGTAATAGGATATAACGTTATGCGTTATAAGGTAATACTCAATAACGTTATACGTCATTACATAATACTATAGAACGTTACACGTTAGTACGTAATAGTGTATAACGTTATACGACATTACGTACTAGTATAGAACGTTATACGTCATTACGTAATAGTGTATAACGTTATACGTTAGTACGTAATAGTATATAACGTTATACGATATTACGTATTAGTATACAACGTTACACGTTATTACGTAATAGTATATATCGTTATACGTCATTACGTATTAGTTTATAACGTTCTACGTTAGTACGTAATAGAATATAACGTTATGCGTCATTACGTAATAGTATATAACGTTACACGCTAGTACGTAATAGTGTATAGCGATATACGTTATAAGGTAATACTCAATAACGTTATACGTCATTACATAATAGTATATAACGTTATACGTCATTACGTAATCGTATATAACGTTATACGTTATTACGTAATAGTATATAACGCTATACGTTATTACGTAGTAGTATATAACGTTATACGTCATTACGTAATAGTATATAACGTTATACGTCATTACGTAATAGTTTATAACGTTATACGTTAGTACGTAATAGTTTATAACGTTATACGTCATCAGGTAATACTATATTACGTTACACGTCATTACGTAATAGTATATAACGTTATACGTTAGTACGAAATAGAATATAACGTTATACGTTATTACGTAATAGTATATAACGTTATACGATATTACGTATTAGTATATAACGTTACACGTTATTACGTAATAGTATATATCGTTATAGGTCATTACGTATTATTTTATAACGTTCTACGTTAGTACGTAATAGTATATAACGTTATACGTCATCAGGTAATACTATATAACGTTACATGTTATTACGTAATAGTATATTACGTTATACGCCATTACGTAATAGTTTATAACGTTATACGTTAGTACGTAATAGGATATAACGTTGTACGTTATAAGGTAATACGCAATAACGTTATACGTCATTACATAATAGTATACAACGTTATACGTCATTACGTAATAGTATATAACGTTATACGTTATTACGTAATAGGATATAACGTTATACGTTAGTACGTAATAGTTTATAACGTTATACGTCATCAAGTAATACAATATAACGTTACACGTTAGTACGTAATAGTGTATAACGTTATACGTTAGTACGTAATAGGATATAACGTTGTACGTTATAAGGTAATACGCAATAACGTTATACGTCATTACGTAATAGTATACAACGTTATACGTTACTAAGTAATAGTATATAACGTTATACGTTAGTACGTAATAGTATATAACGTTATACGTTATTACGTAATAGGATATAACGTTATACGTTAGTACGTAATAGTATATAACGTTATACGTCATCAGGTAATACTATATAACGTTACACGTTAGTACGTAATAGAATATAACGTTATACGTTAGTACGTAATAGGATATAACGTTATACGTTATAAGGTAATACTCAATAACGTTATACGTCATTACATAATACTATAGAACGTTACACGTTAGTACGTAATAGTGTATAACGTTATACGACATTACGTACTAGTATAGAACGTTATACGTCATTACGTAATAGTGTATAACGTTATACGTTAGTACGTAATAGTATATAACGTTATACGATATTACGTATTAGTATATAACGTTACACGTTATTACGTAATAGTATATATCGTTATACGTCATTACGTATTAGTTTATAACGTTCTACGTTAGTACGTAATAGAATATAACGTTATGCGTCATTACGTAATAGTATATAACGTTACACGCTAGTACGTAATAGTGTATAGCGATATACGTTATAAGGTAATACTCAATAACGTTATACGTCATTACATAATAATATATAACGTTATACGTCATTACGTAATCGTATATAACGTTATACGTTATTACGTAATAGTATATAACGCTATACGTTATTACGTAGTAGTATATAACGTTATACGTCATCAGGTAATACTATATTACGTTACACGTCATTACGTAATAGTATATAACGTTATACGTTAGTACGAAATAGAATATAACGTTATACGTTATTACGTAATAGTATATAACGTTATACGATATTACGTATTAGTATATAACGTTACACGTTATTACGTAATAGTATATATCGTTATAGGTCATTACGTATTATTTTATAACGTTCTACGTTAGTACGTAATAGTATATAACGTTATACGTTATTACGTAATAGGATATAACGTTATACGTTTGTACGTAATAGTATATAACGTTATACGTCATTACGTAATAGTATATAACGTTATACGCCATTACGTAATAGTTTATAACGTTATACGTTAGTACGTAATAGGATATAACGTTGTACGTTATAAGGTAATACGCAATAACGTTATACGTCATTAAATAATAGTATACAACGTTATACGTCATTACGTAATAGTATATAACGTTATACGTTATTACGTAATAGGATATAACGTTATACGTTAGTACGTAATAGTTTATAACGTTATACGTCATCAAGTAATACAATATAACGTTACACGTTAGTACGTAATAGTGTATAACGTTATACGTTAGTACGTAATAGGATATAACGTTGTACGTTATAAGGTAACACTCAATAACGTTATACGTCATTACACAATGGTATACAACGTTATACATCATTACGTAATAGTATACAACGTTATACGTTACTAAGTAATAGTATATAACGTTATACGTTAGTACGTAATAGTATATAACGTTATACGTTATTAAGTAATAGGATATAACGTTATACGATATTACGTATTAGTATACAACGTTACACGTTATTACGTAATAGTATATATCGTTATACGTCATTACGTATTAGTTTATAACGTTCTACGTTAGTACGTAATAGAATATAACGTTATGCGTCATTACGTAATAGCATATAACGTTACACGCTAGTACGTAATAGTGTATAGCGATATACGTTATAAGGTAATACTCAATAACGTTATACGTCATTACATAATAGTATATAACGTTATACGTCATTACGTAATAGTGTATAACGTTATACGTTAGTACGTAATAGTATATAACGTTATACGATATTACGTATTAGTATACAACGTTACACGTTATTACGTAATAGTATATATCGTTATACGTCATTACGTATTAGTTTATAACGTTCTACGTTAGTACGTAATAGAATATAACGTTATGCGTCATTACGTAATAGTATATAACGTTACACGCTAGTACGTAATAGTGTATAGCGATATACGTTATAAGGTAATACTCAATAACGTTATACGTCATTACATAATAGTATATAACGTTATACGTCATTACGTAATCGTATATAACGTTATACGATATTACGTATTAGTATATAACGTTACACGTTATTACGTAATAGTATATATCGTTATAGGTCATTACGTATTATTTTATAACGTTCTACGTTAGTACGTAATAGTATATAACGTTATACGTTATTACGTAATAGGATATAACGTTATACGTTTGTACGTAATAGTATATAACGTTATACGTCATTACGTAATAGTATATAACGTTATACGCCATTACGTAATAGTTTATAACGTTATACGTTAGTACGTAATAGGATATAACGTTGTACGTTATAAGGTAATACGCAATAACGTTATACGTCATTACATAATAGTATACAACGTTATACGTCATTACGTAATAGTATATAACGTTATACGTTATTACGTAATAGGATATAACGTTATACGTTAGTACGTAATAGTTTATAACGTTATACGTCATCAAGTAATACAATATAACGTTACACGTTAGTACGTAATAGTGTATAACGTTATACGTTAGTACGTAATAGGATATAACGTTGTACGTTATAAGGTAACACTCAATAACGTTATACGTCATTACACAATGGTATACAACGTTATACATCATTACGTAATAGTATACGACGTTATACGTTACTAAGTAATAGTATATAACGTTATACGTTAGTACGTAATAGTATATAACGTTATACGTTATTAAGTAATAGGATATAACGTTATACGTTAGTACGTAATAGTATATAACGTTATACGTCATCAGGTAATACTATATAACGTTACACGTTAGTACGTAATAGAATATAACGTTATACGTTAGTACGTAATAGGATATAACGTTATACGTTATAAGGTAATACTCAATAACGTTATACGTCATTACATAATACTATAGAACATTAAACGTTAGTACGTAATAGTGTATAACGTTATACGACATTACGTACTAGTATAGAACGTTATACGTCATTACGTAATAGTGTATAACGTTATACGTTAGTACGTAATAGTATATAACGTTATACGATATTACGTATTAGTATACAACGTTACACGTTATTACGTAATAGTATATATCGTTATACGTCATTACGTATTAGTTTATAACGTTCTACGTTAGTACGTAATAGAATATAACGTTATGCGTCATTACGTAATAGTCTATAACGTTACACGCTAGTACGTAATAGTGTATAGCGATATACGTTATAAGGTAATACTCAATAACGTTATACGTCATTACATAATAGTATATAACGTTATACGTCATTACGTAATCGTATATAACGTTATACGTTATTACGTAATAGTATATAACGCTATACGTTATTACGTATTAGTATATAACGTTATACGTCATTACGTAATAGTATATAACGTTATACGTCATTACGTAATAGTTTATAACGTTATACGTTAGTACGTAATAGTTTATAACGTTATACGTCATCAGGTAATACTATATTACGTTACACGTCATTACGTAATAGTATATAACGTTATACGTTAGTACGAAATAGAATATAACGTTATACGTTATTACGTAATAGTATATAACGTTATACGATATTACGTATTAGTATATAACGTTACACGTTATTACGTAATAGTATATATCGTTATAGGTCATTACGTATTATTTTATAACGTTCTACGTTAGTACGTAATAGTATATAACGTTATACGTTATTACGTAATAGGATATAACGTTATACGTTTGTACGTAATAGTATATAACGTTATACGTCATCGGGTAATACTATATAACGTTACAAGTTAGTACGTAATAGAATATAACGTTATACGTTAGTACGTAATATTATATAACGTTATACGTCATCAGGTAATACTATATAACGTTACACATTATTACGTAATAGTATATAACGTTATACGTTAGTACGTAATAGTATATAACGTTATACGTCATTACGTAATACTATATCGTTTTACGTAATTACGTATTAGTATATAACGTTATACGTCATTACGTAATAGTGTATAACGTTATACGTTAGTACGTAATAGTATATAACGTTATACGATATTACGTATTAGTATATAACGTTATACGATATTACGTACTAGTATATAACGTTATACGTTATTACGTAATAGTATATAACGTTATACGATATTACGTATTAGTATATAACGTTACACGTTATTACGTAATAGTATATATCGTTATAGGTCATTACGTATTATTTTATAACGTTCTACGTTAGTACGTAATAGGATATAACGTTGTACGTTATAAGGTAATACTCAATAACGTTATACGTCATTACATAATAGTATACAACGTTATACATCATTACGTAATAGTATACAACGTTATACGTTATTACGTAATAGTATATAACGTTATACGTTAGTACGTAATAGTATATAACGTTATACGTTATTAAGTAATAGGATATAACGTTATACGATATTACGTATTAGTATACAACGTTACACGTTATTACGTAATAGTATATATCGTTATACGTCATTACGTATTAGTTTATAACGTTCTACGTTAGTACGTAATAGAATATAACGTTATGCGTCATTACGTAATAGCATATAACGTTACACGCTAGTACGTAATAGTGTATAGCGATATACGTTATAAGGTAATACTCAATAACGTTATACGTCATTACATAATAGTATATAACGTTATACGTCATTACGTAATAGTGTATAACGTTATACGTTAGTACGTAATAGTATATAACGTTATACGATATTACGTATTAGTATATAACGTTACACGTTATTACGTAATAGTATATATCGTTATACGTCATTACGTACTAGTTTATAACGTTCTACGTTAGTACGTAATAGAATATAACGTTATGCGTCATTACGTAATAGTATATAACGTTACACGCTAGTACGTAATAGTGTATAGCGATATACGTTATAAGGTAATACTCAATAACGTTATACGTCATTACATAATAGTATATAACGTTATACGTCATTACGTAATCGTATATAACGTTATACGTTATTACGTAATAGTATATAACGCTATACGTTATTACGTAGTAGTATATAACGTTATACGTCATTACGTAATAGTATATAACGTTATACGTCATTACGTAATAGTTTATAACGTTATACGTTAGTACGTAATAGTTTATGACGTTATACGTCATCAGGTAATACTATATTACGTTACACGTCATTACGTAATAGTATATAACGTTATACGTTAGTACGAAATAGAATATAACGTTATACGTTATTACGTAATAGTATATAACGTTATACGATATTACGTATTAGTATATAACGTTACACGTTATTACGTAATAGTATATATCGTTATAGGTCATTACGTATTATTTTATAACGTTCTACGTTAGTACGTAATAGTATATAACGTTATACGTTATTACGTAATAGGATATAACGTTATACGTTTGTACGTAATAGTATATAACGTTATACGTCATCGGGTAATACTATATAACGTTACAAGTTAGTACGTAATAGAATATAACGTTATACGTTAGTACGTAATATAATATAACGTTATACGTCATCAGGTAATACTATATAACGTTACACGTTATTACGTAATAGTATATAACGTTATACGTTAGTACGTAATAGTATATAACGTTATACGTCATTACGTAATACTATATCGTTTTACGTAATTACGTATTAGTATATAACGTTATACGTCATTACGTAATAGTGTATAACGTTATACGTTAGTACGTAATAGTATATAACGTTATACGATATTACGTATTAGTATATAACGTTATACGATATTACGTACTAGTATATAACGTTATACGTTATTACGTAATAGTATATAACGTTATACGATATTACGTATTAGTATATAACGTTACACGTTATTACGTAATAGTATATATCGTTATAGGTCATTACGTATTATTTTATAACGTTCTACGTTAGTACGTAATATTATATAACGTTATACGTTATTACGTAATAGGATATAACGTTATACGTTTGTACGTAATAGTATATAACGTTATACGTCATTACGTAATAGTATATAACGTTATACGCCATTACGTAATAGTTTATAACGTTATACGTTAGTACGTAATAGGATATAACGTTGTACGTTATAAGGTAATACGCAATAACGTTATACGTCATTACATAATAGTATACAACGTTATACGTCATTACGTAATAGTATATAACGTTATACGTTATTACGTAATAGGATATAACGTTATACGTTAGTACGTAATAGTTTATAACGTTATACGTCATCAAGTAATACAATATAACGTTACACGTTAGTACGTAATAGTGTATAACGTTATACGTTAGTACGTAATAGGATATAACGTTGTACGTTATAAGGTAACACTCAATAACGTTATACGTCATTACACAATGGTATACAACGTTATACATCATTACGTAATAGTATACGACGTTATACGTTACTAAGTAATAGTATATAACGTTATACGTTAGTACGTAATAGTATATAACGTTATACGTTATTAAGTAATAGGATATAACGTTATACGTTAGTACGTAATAGTATATAACGTTATACGTCATCAGGTAATACTATATAACGTTACACGTTAGTACGTAATAGAATATAACGTTATACGTTAGTACGTAATAGGATATAACGTTATACGTTATAAGGTAATACTCAATAACGTTATACGTCATTACATAATACTATAGAACGTTAAACGTTAGTACGTAATAGTGTATAACGTTATACGACATTACGTACTAGTATAGAACGTTATACGTCATTACGTAATAGTGTATAACGTTATACGTTAGTACGTAATAGTATATAACGTTATACGATATTACGTATTAGTATACAACGTTACACGTTATTACGTAATAGTATATATCGTTATACGTCATTACGTATTAGTTTATAACGTTCTACGTTAGTACGTAATAGAATATAACGTTATGCGTTAGTACGTAATAGGATATAACGTTATACGTCATTACGTAATCGTATATAACGTTATACGTTATTACGTAATAGTATATAACGCTATACGTTATTACGTATTAGTATATAACGTTATACGTCATTACGTAATAGTATATAACGTTATACGTCATTACGTAATAGTTTATAACGTTATACGTTAGTACGTAATAGTTTATAACGTTATACGTCATCAGGTAATACTATATTACGTTACACGTCATTACGTAATAGTATATAACGTTATACGTTAGTACGAAATAGAATATAACGTTATACGTTATTACGTAATAGTATATAACGTTATACGATATTACGTATTAGTATATAACGTTACACGTTATTACGTAATAGTATATATCGTTATAGGTCATTACGTATTATTTTATAACGTTCTACGTTAGTACGTAATAGTATATAACGTTATACGTTATTACGTAATAGTATATAACGTTATACGATGTTACGTATTAGTATATAACGTTACACGTTATTACGTAATAGTATATATCGTTATAGGTCATTACGTATTATTTTATAACGTTCTACGTTAGTACGTAATAGGATATAACGTTGTACGTTATAAGGTAATACTCAATAACGTTATACGTCATTACATAATAGTATACAACGTTATACATCATTACGTAATAGTATACAACGTTATACGTTATTACGTAATAGTATATAACGTTATTAGTTAGTACGTGATAGTATATAACGTTATACGTTATTACGTAATAGGATATAACGTTATACGTTTGTACGTGATAGTATATAACGTTATACGAAATTACGTATTAGTATATAACGTTATACGATATTACGTACTAGTATATAACGTTATACGTTATTACGTAATAGTATATAACGTTATACGATATTACGTATTAGTATATAACGTTACACGTTATTACGTAATAGTATATATCGTTATAGGTCATTACGTATTATTTTATAACGTTCTACGTTAGTACGTAATAGGATATAACGTTGTACGTTATAAGGTAATACTCAATAACGTTATACGTCATTACATAATAGTATACAACGTTATACATCATTACGTAATAGTATACAACGTTATACGTTATTACGTAATAGTATATAACGTTATACGTTAGTACGTAATAGTATATAACGTTATACGTCATTACGTAATACTATATCGTTATACGTAATTACGTATTAGTATATAACGTTATGCGTCATTACGTAATAGTGTATAACGTTATACGTTAGTACGTAATAGTATATAACGTTATACGATATTACGTATTAGTATATAACGTTATACGATATTACGTATTAGGATATAACGTTACACTTTATTACGTAATAGTATATATCGTTATACGTCATTACATATTAGTTTATAACGTTATACGTTAGTATGTAATAGTTTATAACGTTATACGTTAGTACGTAATAGTATATAACGTTATACGTCATCAGGTAATACTATATAACGTTACATGTTATTACGTAATAGTATATAACGTTATACGTCATCAGGTAATACTATATAACGTTACACGTTAGTACATAATAGAATATAACGTTATACGTTAGTACGTAATAGGATATAACGTTATACGTTATAAGGTAATACTCAATAACGTTATACGTCATTACATACAAGTATATAACGTTATACGTCATTACGTATTAGTATATAACGTTATACGTTAGTACGTAATAGTATATAACATTATACGTTAGTACGTAATAGTATATAACGTTATACGATATTACGTATTAGTATATAACGTTACACGTTATTACGTAATAGTATATATCGTTATAGGTCATTACGTATTATTTTATAACGTTCTACGTTAGTACGTAATAGTATATAACGTTATACGTTATTACGTAATAGGATATAACGTTATACGTTAGTACGTAATAGTTTATAACGTTATACGTCATCAGGTAATACTATATTACGTTACACGTCATTACGTAATAGTATATAACGTTATACGTTAGTACGAAATAGAATATAACGTTATACGTTATTACGTAATAGTATATAACGTTATACGATATTACGTATTAGTATATAACGTTACACGTTATTACGTAATAGTATATATCGTTATAGGTCATTACGTATTATTTTATAACGTTCTACGTTAGTACGTAATAGTATATAACGTTATACGTTATTACGTAATAGGATATAACGTTATACGTTTGTACGTAATTGTATATAACGTTATACGTCATTACGTAATAGTATATAACGTTATACGCCATTACGTAATAGTTTATAACGTTATACGTTAGTACGTAATAGGATATAACGTTGTACGTTATAAGGTAATACGCAATAACGTTATACGTCATTACATAATAGTATACAACGTTATACGTCATTACGTAATAGTATATAACGTTATACGTTATTACGTAATAGGATATAACGTTATACGTTAGTACGTAATAGTTTATAACGTTATACGTCATCAAGTAATACAATATAACGTTACACGTTAGTACGTAATAGTGTATAACGTTATACGTTAGTACGTAATAGGATATAACGTTGTACGTTATAAGGTAACACTCAATAACGTTATACGTCATTACATAATGGTATACAACGTTATACATCATTACGTAATAGTATACAACGTTATACGTTACTACGTAATAGTATATAACGTTATACGTTAGTACGTAATAGTATATAACGTTATACGTTATTACGTAATAGGATATAACGTTATACGTTAGTACGTAATAGTATATAACGTTATACGTCATCAGGTAATACTATATAACGTTACACGTTAGTACGTAATAGAATATAACGTTATACGTTAGTACGTAATAGGATATAACGTTATGCGTTATAAGGTAATACTCAATAACGTTATACGTCATTACATAATACTATAGAACGTTACACGTTAGTACGTAATAGTGTATAACGTTATACGACATTACGTACTAGTATAGAACGTTATACGTCATTACGTAATAGTGTATAACGTTATACGTTAGTACGTAATAGTATATAACGTTATACGATATTACGTATTAGTATACAACGTTACACGTTATTACGTAATAGTATATATCGTTATACGTCATTACGTATTAGTTTATAACGTTCTACGTTAGTACGTAATAGAATATAACGTTATGCGTCATTACGTAATAGTATATAACGTTACACGCTAGTACGTAATAGTGTATAGCGATATACGTTATAAGGTAATACTCAATAACGTTATACGTCATTACATAATAGTATATAACGTTATACGTCATTACGTAATCGTATATAACGTTATACGTTATTACGTAATAGTATATAACGCTATACGTTATTACGTAGTAGTATATAACGTTATACGTCATTACGTAATAGTATATAACGTTATACGTCATTACGTAATAGTTTATAACGTTATACGTTAGTACGTAATAGTTTATAACGTTATACGTCATCAGGTAATACTATATTACGTTACACGTCATTACGTAATAGTATATAACGTTATACGTTAGTACGAAATAGAATATAACGTTATACGTTATTACGTAATAGTATATAACGTTATACGATATTACGTATTAGTATATAACGTTACACGTTATTACGTAATAGTATATATCGTTATAGGTCATTACGTATTATTTTATAACGTTCTACGTTAGTACGTAATAGTATATAACGTTATACGTTATTACGTAATAGGATATAACGTTATACGTTTGTACGTAATAGTATATAACGTTATACGTCATCGGGTAATACTATATAACGTTACAAGTTAGTACGTAATAGAATATAACGTTATACGTTAGTACGTAATATTATATAACGTTATACGTCATCAGGTAATACTATATAACGTTACACGTTATTACGTAATAGTATATAACGTTATACGTTAGTACGTAATAGTATATAACGTTATACATCATTACGTAATACTATATCGTTTTACGTAATTACATATTAGTATATAACGTTATACGTCATTACGTAATAGTGTATAACGTTATACGTTAGTACGTAATAGTATATAACGTTATACGATATTACGTATTAGTATATAACGTTATACGATATTACGTACTAGTATATAACGTTATACGTTATTACGTAATAGTATATAACGTTATACGATATTACGTATTAGTATATAACGTTACACGTTATTACGTAATAGTATATATCGTTATAGGTCATTACGTATTATTTTATAACGTTCTACGTTAGTACGTAATAGGATATAACGTTGTACGTTATAAGGTAATACTCAATAACGTTATACGTCATTACATAATAGTATACAACGTTATACATCATTACGTAATAGTATACAACGTTATACGTTATTACGTAATAGTATATGACGTTATTAGTTAGTACGTGATAGTATATAACGTTATACGTTATTACGTAATAGGATATAACGTTATACGTTTGTACGTGATAGTATATAACGTTATACGAAATTACGTATTAGTATATAACGTTATACGATATTACGTACTAGTATATAACGTTATACGTTATTACGTAATAGTATATAACGTTATACGATATTACGTATTAGTATATAACGTTACACGTTATTACGTAATAGGATATATCGTTATAGGTCATTACGTATTATTTTATAACGTTCTACGTTAGTACGTAATAGGATATAACGTTGTACGTTATAAGGTAATACTCAATAACGTTATACGTCATTACATAATAGTATACAACGTTATACATCATTACGTAATAGTATACAACGTTATACGTTATTACGTAATAGTATATAACGTTATACGTTAGTACGTAATAGTATATAACGTTATACGTCATTACGTAATACTATATCGTTATACGTAATTACGTATTAGTATATAACGTTATGCGTCATTACGTAATAGTGTATAACGTTATACGTTAGTACGTAATAGTATATAACGTTATACGATATTACGTATTAGTATATAACGTTATACGATATTACGTATTAGGATATAACGTTACACTTTATTACGTAATAGTATATATCGTTATACGTCATTACATATTAGTTTATAACGTTATACGTTAGTATGTAATAGTTTATAACGTTATACGTTAGTACGTAATAGTATATAACGTTATACGTCATCAGGTAATACTATATAACGTTACATGTTATTACGTAATAGTATATAACGTTATACGTCATCAGGTAATACTATATAACGTTACACGTTAGTACATAATAGAATATAACGTTATTCGTTAGTACGTAATAGGATATAACGTTATACGTTATAAGGTAATACTCAATAACGTTATACGTCATTACATACAAGTATATAACGTTATACGTCATTACGTATTAGTATATAACGTTATACGTTAGAATTTAATAGTATATAACATTATACGTTAGTACGTAATAGTATATAACGTTATACGTTAGTACATAATAGTATATTGCGTTATACGTCATTGCGTAATAGTATATAACGTTATACGTCATTACGTAATAGTATACAACGTTATACGTCATCAGGGAATACTATATTACGTTACACGTCATTACGTAATAGTATATAACGTTATACGTTAGTACGAAATAGAATATAACGTTATACGTTATTACGTAATAGTATATAACGTTATACGATATTACGTATTAGTATATAACGTTACACGTAATTACGTAATAGTATATATCGTTATAGGTCATTACGTATTATTTTATAACGTTCTACGTTAGTACGTAATAGTATATAACGTTATACGTTATTACGTAATAGGATATAACGTTATACGTTTGTACGTAATAGTATATAACGTTATACGTCATCAGGTAATACTATATAACGTTACAAGTTAGTACGTAATAGAATATAACGTTATACGTTAGTACGTAATATTATATAACGTTATACGTCATCAGGTAATACTATATAACGTTACACGTTATTACGTAATAGTATATAACGTTATACGTTAGTACGTAATAGTATATAACGTTATACGTCATTACGTAATACTATATCGTTATACGTAATTACGTATTAGTATATAACGTTATACGTCATTACGTAATAGTGTATAACGTTATACGTTAGTACGTAATAGGATATAACGTTATACGTTATAAGGTAATACTCAATAACGTTATACGTCATTACATAATACTATAGAACGTTACACGATAGTACGTAATAGTGTATAACGTTATACGACATTACGTACTAGTATATAACGTTATACGTCATTACGTAATAGTGTATAACGTTATACGTTAGTACGTAATAGTATATAACGTTATACGATATTACGTATTAGTATATAACGTTACACGTTATTACGTAATAGTATATATCGTTATACGTTATTACGTAATAGGATATAACGTTATACGTTAGTACGTGATAGTATATAACGTTATACGTCATCAGGTAATACTATATAACGTTACACGTTAGTACGTAATAGAATATAGCGTTATACGTTAGTACGTAATAGGATATAACGTTATACGTTAGTACGTAATAGTATATAACGTTATACGTCATTACGTAATAGTATATACCGTTATACATCATTACGTAATAGTATACAACGTTATACGTTACTACGTAATAGTATATAACGTTATACGTTAGTACGTAATATTATATAACGTTATACGTTATTACGTAATAGGATATAACGTTATACGTTAGTACGTAATAGTATATAACGTTATACGTCATCAGGTAATACTATATAACGTTACACGTTAGTACGTAATAGAATATAGCGTTATACGTTAGTACGTAATAGCATATAACGTTATACGTTATTACGTAATAGGATATAACGTTATACGTTAGTACGTAATATTATATAACGTTACACGTTATTACATAATAGTATATAACGCTATACGTTATTACGTAGTAGTATATAACGTTATACGTCATTACGTAATAGTATATAACGTTATACGTCATTACGTAATAGTTTATAACGTTATACGTTAGTACGTAATAGTTTATAACGTTATACGTCATCAGGTAATACTATATAACGTCACACGTTAGTACGTAATAGTGTATAACGTTATACGACATTACGTACTATTATATAACGTTATACGTCATTACGTAATAGTATATAACGTTATACGTTAGTACGTAATAGTATATAACGTTATACGTTATTACGTAATAGTATATAACGTTATACGATATTACGCATTAGTATATAACGTTACACGTTATTACGTAATAGTATATATCGTTATAGGTTATTTCGTATTATTTTATAACGTTCTACGTTAGTACGTAATAGGATATAACGTTGTACGTTATAAGGTAATACTCAATAACATTATACGTCATTACATAATGGTATACAACGTTATACATCATTACGTAATAGTATACAACGTTATACGTTACTAAGTAATAGTATATAACGTTATACGTTAGTACGTAATAGTATATAACGTTATACGTTATTACGTAATAGGATATAACGTTATACGTTAGTACGTAATAGTATATAACGTTATATGTCATCAGGTAATACTATATAACGTTACACGTTAGTACGTAATAGAATATAACGTTATACGTTAGTACGTAATAGGATATAACGTTATACGTTATAAGGTAATACTCAATAACGTTATACGTCATTGCATAATACTATAGAACGTTACACGTTAGTACGTAATAGTGTATAACGTTATACGACATTACGTACTAGTATATAACGTTATACGTCATTTCGTAATACTGTATAACGTTATACGTTAGTACGTAATAGTATATAACGTTATACGATATTACGTATTAGTATATAACGTTACACGTTATTACGTAATAGTATAAATCGTTATACGTCATTACGTATTAGTTTATAACGTTCTACGTTAGTACGTAATAGAATATAACGTTATGCGTCATTACGTAATAGTATATAACGTTACACGTTAGTACGTAATAGTGTATAACGATATACGTTATAAGGTAATACTCAATAACGTTATACGTCATTACATAATAGTATATAACGTTATACGTCATTACGTAATCGTATATAACGTTATACGTTATTACGTAATAGTATATAACGCTATACGTTATTACGTAGTAGTATATAACGTTATACGTCATTACGTAATAGTATATAACGTTATACGTCATTACGTAATAGTTTATAACGTTATACGTTAGTACGTAATAGTTTATAACGTTATACGTCATCAGGTAATACTATATAACGTTACACGTTAGTACGTAATAGTGTATAACGTTATACAACATTACGTACTATTATATAACGTTATACGTCATTACGTAACAGTATATAACGTTATACGTTAGTACGTAATAGTATATAACGTTATACGTTATTACGTAGTAGTATATAACGTTATACGATATTACGTATTAGTATATAACGTTACACGTTATTACGTAATAGTATATATCGTTATAGGTCATTACGTATTATTTTATAACGTTCTACGTTAGTACGTAATAGGATATAACGTTGTACGTTATAAGGTAATACTCAATAACGTTATACTTCATTACATAATAGTATACAACGTTATACATCATTACGTAATAGTATACAACGTTACACGTTATTACATAATAGTATATAACGCTATACGTTATTACGTAGTAGTATATAACGTTATACGTCATTACGTAATAGTATATAACGTTATACGTCATTACGTAATAGTTTATAACGTTATACGTTAGTACGTAATAGTTTATAACGTTATACGTCATCAGGTAATACTATATAACGTTACACGTTAGTACGTAATAGTGTATAACGTTATACGACATTACGTACTATTATATAACGTTATACGTCATTACGTAATAGTATATAACGTTATACGTTAGTACGAAATAGTATATAACGTTATACGTTATTACGTAATAGTATATAACGTTATACGATATTACGTATTAGTACAGGGTGCGCCGTTAGAATTCGGACAGAATTCAATTTGTAGTTCCCACCATATTAGAATTCAGATGTTTGTGCTGATTGACTCTGAAGTTAGTTAAATATGTCAATAAGTCTTCTATAACCTCAAAATGACAGAACTCGTTAAGCAAAACCCGGAATACGATAGAAGAGCGGCGATTATAGAAAGTCTTCGCGCCGGGAGAACGCCGGTCGAAATTATAAAATTCTTTAGCTACCCAAGATCGACGGTATACGACATTGCTAAGAGATACGCAGCCTCAGAGTGGTTCGAGAAGGGTTCTCCTTCTCCGGCGAGAAAAGTTCAGCGTTGTCTCAAGTGAGGGCGACGTCATGCCTCCGCACTTCTTCCAAAAAGGCGAAAGAATCACAAAGGAGGTTTATTTGGAGGTCCTGAAGACAGTAATAAAGCCGTGGATGGAAATTACGGCTTCTGGAAGGCCGTATTTATTTCAACAAGATGGCGCACCTGCTCACACAAGTCATCTTGTTCAAAATTGGCTCTCTGACAATGTGGACATGTTTTGGTCGAAAGATTTCTGGCCTCCTAACAGTCTCGACCTAAACCCATTGGACTATTACGTGTGGGGCGTTATCGAGAGACAAACTAATAAATGCAGGCACCCCAACGTCAACTCCCTACGAGCTGCTATCGAGTCAGAATTCGCGACAATTAAACGCGACCAGTTGAAGTCAGCGTGCTCGCGCTTTAGAGCAAGAATAGAGCAGGTCATAGAGGCAGAGGGTGGTTACATAGAATAAAAGTTCTCAGCAAGGACCCTTTAAATGAGATATAACAACATTTTCATGTGTTTTTGTGTATTGACTTAAATAAACAACTTTCTGCACAAAACTTCTTTTGTCCGGATTCTAACGGCGCACCCTGTATATAACGTTACACGTTATTACGTAATAGTATATATCGTTATAGGTTATTTCGTATTATTTTATAACGTTCTACGTTAGTACGTAATAGGATATAACGTTGTACGTTATAAGGTAATACTCAATAACATTATACGTCATTACATAATGGTATACAACATTATACATCATTACGTAATAGTACACAACGTTATACGTTACTAAGTAATAGTATATAACGTTATACGTTAGTACGTAATAGTATATAACGTTATACGTTATTACGTAATAGGATATAACGTTATACGATAGTACGTAATAGTATATAACGTTATATGT
Source organism: Bombus pascuorum (assembly GCF_905332965.1). Lineage (NCBI taxonomy): Eukaryota > Metazoa > Arthropoda > Insecta > Hymenoptera > Apidae > Bombus > Bombus pascuorum. Next base: position 704,637 of record NW_026869731.1, on the reverse strand, counting down.
CATCAGGTAATACTATATAACGTTACACGTTAGTACGTAATAGAATATAACGTTATACGTTAGTACGTAATAGGATATAACGTTATACGTTATAAGGTAATACTCAATAACGTTATACGTCATTGCATAATACTATAGAACGTTACACGTTAGTACGTAATAGTGTATAACGTTATACGACATTACGTACTAGTATATAACGTTATACGTCATTTCGTAATAGTGTATAACGTTATACGTTAGTACGTAATAGTATATAACGTTATACGATATTACGTATTAGTATATAACGTTACACGTTATTACGTAATAGTATAAATCGTTATACGTCATTACGTATTAGTTTATAACGTTCTACGTTAGTACGTAATAGAATATAACGTTATTCGTCATTACGTAATAGTATATAACGTTACACGTTAGTACGTAATAGAGTATAACGATATACGTTATAAGGTAATACTCAATAACGTTATACGTCATTACATAATAGTATATAACGTTATACGTCATTACGTAATAGTATACAACGTTACACGTTATTACATAATAGTATATAACGCTATACGTTATTACGTAGTAGTATATAACGTTATACGTCATTACGTAATAGTAAATAACGTTATACGTCATTACGTAATAGTTTATAACGTTATACGTTAGTACGTAATAGTTTATAACGTTATACGTCATCAGGTAATACTATATAACGTTACACGTTAGTACGTAATAGTGTATAACGTTATACGACATTACGTACTATTATATAACGTTATACGTCATTACGTAATAGTATATAACGTTATACGTTAGTACGAAATAGTATATAACGTTATACGTTATTACGTAATAGTATATAACGTTATACGATATTACGTATTAGTATATAACGTTACACGTTATTACGTAATAGTATATATCGTTATAGGTCATTACGTATTATTTTATAACGTTCTACGTTAGTACGTAATAGGATATAACGTTGTACGTTTTAAGGTAATACTCAATAACGTTATACGTCATTACATAATAGTATACAACGTTATACATCATTACGTAATAGTATACAACGTTATACGTTATTACGTAATAGTATATAACGTTATTAGTTAGTACGTAATAGTATATAACGTTATACGTTATTACGTAATAGGATATAACGTTATACGTTTGTACGTAATAGTATATAACGTTATACGTCATCAGGTAATACTATATAACGTTACAAGTTAGAACGTAATAGAATATACCGTTATACGTTAGTACGTAATAGTATATAACGTTATACGTCATCAGGTAATACTATATAACGTTACACGTTATTACGTAATAGTATATAATGTTATACGCTAGTACGTAATAGTATATAACGTTATACGTCATTACGTAATACTATATCGTTATACGTAATTACGTATTAGTATATAACGTTATACGTCATTACGTAATAGTGTATAACATTATACGTTAGTACGTAATAGTATATAACTTTATACGTTAGTACGTATTAGTTTATAACGTTATACGTTAGTACGTAATAGTATATAACGTTATACGTCATTACGTATTAGTTTATAACGTTATACGTTAGTACATAATAGTATATTGCGTTATACGTCATTGCGTAATAGTATATAACGTTATACGTCATTACGTAATAGTATACAACGTTATACGTTAGTACGAAATAGAATATAACGTTATACGTTATTACGTAATAGTATATAACGTTATACGATATTACGTATTAGTATATAACGTTACACGTTATTACGTAATAGTATATATCGTTATAGGTCATTACGTATTATTTTATAACGTTCTACGTTAGTACGTAATAGGATATAACGTTATACGTCATCAGGTAATACTATATAACGTTACACGTTATTACGTAATAGTATATAACGTTATACGTTAGTACGTATTAGTATATAACGTTATACGTCATTACGTAATAGTATATAACGTTATACGTTAGTACGTATTAGTATATAACGTTATACGTCATTACGTAATAGTATATAACGTTACACGTTAGTACGTAATAGTGTATAACGTTATACGTTAGTACGTTATAGTATATAGCGTTATACGTCATTACGTAACAGTATATAACGTTATACGTTAGTACGTAATAGTATATATCGTTATACGTTATTACGTAATAGGATATAACGTTATACGTTAGTACATAATAGTTTATAACGTTATACGTCATTACGTAATAGTATATAACGTTATACGTTATTACGTAATAGTATATAACTTTATACGTTATTACGTATTAGTATATAACGTTATACGTCTGTACGTAATAGTGTATAACGTTATACGTTAGTACGTAATAGTATATAACGTTATACGATATTGCGTATTAGTATATAACGTTATACGATATTACGTATTAGAATATGTCACGTACGAAATACCGCAGACAAAATTCGACTAAACAAAGCGATAAGATAACGAAATTCCAAGCGCCTTAGCATAAGTAAGCAACGGATGACATCCGGTCACTCTATACGTTCTCAGAAATATATGACCGAAGCCTTTTCCCACTCCCACTCTATACGTTCTCAGAAATATATGACCGAAGCCTTTTCCCACTCCCATGAACAAAAGAATTTAAATACTCATCCTAAAATCATCTAAGTCAGTCTTGAATAATCACGCCTAGAGCTCGGAAGTGTATCGCAAATAAATAAAAGTTCCTTTTTTAATTACTTCTCCTTTTTCTTTATTATTTTACGTGACATTTTGGCGATCCTGCCAGGATCCATTCGCTTCAGTGAAAACGAAATTACGATTTCGGCGTACGCGCATCATTGAAGATTGAAGGATCAGCGGACCACTGCGAATCTTTGTTACTACGACGCCCTGCAGCAACTTTCAACGTTCCACTACGGTGAAACTAGACGAGAGGACTACGGTCAGCGCAGAGCAAACCTACGAATAAGATTCGGAATCTGGAACCAACCAGAGAGGAAAATATCCCAGAGACTCCTCAACGGCCATAGCTACTACGGTAAGCCGAAAATCTGGATTCATTTGTACACTACCGTACGAGAAAATCAAGTTTCTCAAGCGTTTCGAGCGTTTCGAGCTCAAATAGCAACAATAGTTCGGACTCAGTAAACTTAAATAGAATCATGTCCGCGCCGAGAAAAGATAAAATCGAAACCGTTAATACTGCCTCTGCAACCGAAGTTATGGACAATTCAACCCGTGCCACACTCGAGCGATTCGAACTTCTTGTGCGACGAATAGAAGAGGCGCAACGAATAGCCGATACCGAAAACAAAAAACGTGCAGCGGAGATAGAACTATTAGGGAAACATATCACTAAATTAAGTTTAGGACGTGACGGTACTACCGAGTTAGGCTCCCTTGTTACGATGGATGAGTCTAATACCAGCAATATTCAGAGAAAGCAACCACCTGTAAAACCTAACGAAGTGGACGATACGGACAGTGAAGAAGAAGCAGTAAGATGTAACAACCCCATGTACGATGCAAAAACCTGCTTAGACTTTATCCCCATACTCAACGGACAAGATGATATAGGAGTAGAAGGGTTCATTAAACGGGTAAGGGAAGCTCGAGCCGAATGTAGAGAAAAACGCGCATTACTACGACTAATTTTGACACAAAGAATTATCGGAGAAGCGGAACGTAGTATCCGTCACTCTGAAATCGAGAACTACGAGGACCTATTTGAAAGCCTCAGAAAATTTGTATCTGTAAGCATTACTTCCAATGGAGCTCGTGATAAGTTGCAACGTACGCGACAAACCGAATCGGTACACAATTATGTGAAGAGGTTTCGACACAACCTCAACGAACTGATATACGCGCTCCAACATGAAATTCGCGATCCAGTACGCCGAGCAGTCGCCATAGATCTTGAAACCGAACGAGCGACCAAAATTTTCGTGCTGAATTTAAAACCCGAAATAGAGATACGCACATCAGCTACAAGGCCAAAGAATCTCCAAGAAGCGCAAGATGCAGCTTTCGAGGCGGAGTTAGTCATAGGGGAGATCGAACGCAACAAAAGATTAGGAAGAACAATATATCAACCAATTGGGAGAGCTAAGGCCCGATTCCAAGGAATACCTAAACCAATGCCAAGAAACTTCCAGCAAGCTGAGCGAACGCCACTTACCCAAAGAACTCAACTGAAGTGCTTCAAATGCAGCCAAATCGGACATGTCTCCAATCAGTGTAAAAATTTTCAAACACCCAGCCAACACCCGAGACCACCAGGAGTCCACAATCTCGAGACACACAACACAGAAACAGAAACTTACGACAAAACAACGGAAGACCAAGGAAAATTCCAAGAGTCAACACCACGACAGGCAAGCTTCTCACAATACGGTTTAACACAAGGACTGGACACGAGACACACCTCATCGACACAGGAGCAGGAATCAACCTATTGAAAAGGGACAAAGTAGACTGTCAAACCTTCAAGACCGACGAACCTCGAATGTTCTCCATGGGACGAGACAGATATACCACTAACGAATTTATTATATCTAAATTGTTTGGCAAGGAACATAAATTTTATATAGTACCGGATGACTTTCCCTTAATAGAAGACGGAATAATAGGTCTACCTTGTTTAGAGAAGTATCAATATGAAATCTCCAACGATAGATTAAAACTTGACAATAATATTTTGTACTTTCAGAAACCGGAAACGATACAACCAGGCGAAAAAAGAGTTCGAACCATCTACCTCGAAGGCAAACCAACGCGAGTATGTTTCTTCAATTCTGGTGAGACAAACCATGAAATTTCTAACGACATTGATAACAGTAAAGAATTAGATCAAATTGCTAGATTTAAAACCGTAGTGAGAACAAATCATATTGAACGCGAACTCCGCGAACCCATAGAGAAAATATTAATGCATTACGTCGACGTATTCAATTTAGAAACAGACCTTTTACCATGTACTAATCTGACAAAACATACAATCACATTAAAACAAGACAAAATCATAAACACCAAATCATACAGACCACCAGAGTGCCACAAACGAGAAATCGAGGAACAAATAACAGACATGCTAAATAAAAACATTATAGAAGAATCAGACTCTCCTTTCAATTCACCAGTATGGGTTGTTCCCAAGAAGTTAGACGCGTCAGGAAAACAGAAATGGAGAATAGTTATTGACTTTAGAAAACTAAACGAACTGACTGACCAAGACGCCTACCCATTACCCGACATAGAAGACATATTAAGCCAACTAGGTGACGCGAAGTTTTTCTCAGCACTCGATCTATCATCCGGTTTTCATCAAATCCCTATGGACGAAGACTCAAAGAAATACACCGCTTTCTCAACACCACAAGGACATTTCCAATTTAACAGAATGCCTTTCGGACTCAAAAACGCACCAGCCACATTCCAAAGAATGATGGATACAGCGTTTCGCGGATTAATTAATAAACATTGCTTTGCATATTTAGACGACATTATTATATTTGGAAGCACTATTCAAAAACATAATGAGAACTTAGCCATAGTATTACAAAGACTAAGAGAATTAGGACTAAAAATCCAACCAGATAAATGTGAATTTCTAAAACCAGAACTCGAATATTTAGGACACATAGTAACGTCAGAAGGAGTAAAACCCAACCCGAAGAAAATAGAAGCAGTCGAGAACTTTAAAATTCCTAGAAACCTTACCGAAGTCAAATCATTCTTAGGACTCGTGGGATACTACCGGAAATTTATACGTAACTTCTCTAAAATAGCCAAACCCCTGACGGACCTAAACAAAAAAGACACCAACTTCCATTGGACGGACAAACAACAAAACAGTTTCGATACACTCAAACGAAAACTTTGTCAAGCACCTGTTCTGTCATACCCAGATTTCTCTAAAACATTCGTATTAACGACAGACGCTAGTAACGAAGGACTAGGAGCCGTACTATCACAAGACGGACACCCGTGCTGCTACATCTCTCGAACACTAAACCCTCCAGAGAAAAATTATACGACTACAGAAAAAGAATTATTAGCTATCGTATGGGCATTGAAACGACTACGACAATACTTGTTAGGAAGAAAATTTGTTATTAGAACAGACCATCAAGCCTTGAAATGGTTGAATAATTGCAAAGACCCGTCATCTAGATTAATGCGATGGAGACTAAAACTAGAGGAGTACGAATACACGATCGAATACGTTAAAGGCAAAGAAAACTCAGTCGCAGATAGCTTATCTAGAATTCACGCGATTCAAAAGGTAGAAATCCCTGAGGGAACAGTAACATTAGATTTCTTACAACATTTTAATACATGGAAAAAGAAGTTAGAAATCCCAAAGCGATTAGAAATAAAACCTAACGACCAATCCTTCTATCAATTAACTAAAACAGAATTAGGAGAGTTCGACGAGGCAATATGGTTACGGAAAATCGACAACATATTACGAAATAACAAGAAAGTAGGTATAGGAGACAATACGTTTACAGAATTAGAAAAAAACCAGATCAAACTCATACTTATATATTTCAATGATACCCGATACCCTGTCATTTTCGCGTGGGACCTAATCCAAGAATTAACCGAGGAAGAGATAGAGAAAATAATTCACGAAAATCATAACGGTACGATAGGACATTTAGGGGTACAAAAGACCTACCAAAGAATAAAAGAGCGATATAAAATTCCATATTTATTGAATAAAGTCGAAGAGTTTATAAAGAAATGTGAAGCTTGTCAAAAGGAGAAATTAACGCGTATTAGACCGAAAGAAGAACCAATAATATCTGACACACCATTACAACCTAACGACAAAATTGCTATGGACATCATAGGACCTATGACCAAAACTAAGAAAGGAAACCAATTTATACTCTCAATACATGACGAACTGACAAAATACTTGATCCTAGTACCACTAAAAACACAACGGACAGAATCCATAATAAATGCACTCTTAGAACACTACATTTACATATTTTCTGCACCCAAAACAATTCTAACAGACCAGGGACAAAACTTCATTAGTGAACTTATGTTAAAATTCGAAGAGGCATTTAAGATTAAACACATTAAAACCACTAGCTTTCACCCTCAGTCAAACGGATCTCTAGAAAGAACACACGCCGTAGTAAAAGATTTAATCCGTACAAGTCTGCATGATAACCATGATAAAGAATGGGATGAGATATTAAACTTCATATGTTTGGGTTATAATACAACCGTACACGAAGGTACCGGATTTTCACCTTTTAAACTAACGTTCGGTAGAGACGCAAACCTACCATCGGCAATCGCGAAAACTTCGAATTTAACTTACAATGATATGTTCTCACTCTGGCAAAAGCAGTTAAATAAATATTTAGACATCGCGAGAAAAACATTAATAAACAGTAAGAAACGATACCTTCGAGACCAAAAGAGAAAGATAGTTCGAATTCAAACGGTATTTAAAGAAGGAGATTTTGTATTAATCCATAATGATCACAAAAGGGACAAATTGGACACTGAATGGTTAGGACCATACAGAATCCACTCTGTCAAAACCCCTTATTACGAAATCTTAATTGATAACATTATAAAGAAAATACACGGTAATCGTTTAAAACCTTACTTTCCAGGTCGACGCTCCTCTTTATCAGAATAATGTCCGCGCAAATAAATATTACACCACTAGAAGGAAACTCTGTATTCATAGAAAACATAGGGAAAGGATATTTGTATAGCGATACTGCCAATATTATTGTAGGATTAGATACTAGCGACATACACGAGCAAATAAACACTATAGAATTACATAAATCGACAATAAACTCACGCGCAATCAGCAAAGAATACACTGAAGAGTTAGACAGTTTACAAACTCGTATCAATAACCTGAAACAACTCGCAAAACACTTGAAAACGTTAATACACACCCGAAACAAACGAGGTTTACTTAACATCATAGGTTCCGTATCGAAAAGCCTATTCGGAACTCTCGACGAGGACGATCTTACACTCATAAACGAAAACATAGATAAACTATTCGACAACAACAATAAAATCAGGACTGTAATAGCAGATCAGACAGCACTTATTAGGAGAATTGTAAACTCGGAAAACCTAAATCACCTAGAGGAAACATATAACGATGTATTAAGACAACAACAACAGGCAAATATCGACAGATTTACGCTTAAAATGATTATGAAACTCGACACCGCGATACAAACTTTACACTTTCAATTAGACGAGATACTTAACGTCATAATATTAGGCAAACAGGGAATAATTAGCCCACAAATACTCGACCCCGATGAATTTATAGAAAACTACGCCAAAGCAATAGGCATGCAGACGTACAACACCGCAATCTCTGCCAAAACCGAACATTTTCAGTTCATACTCGACATCAGTGATCTTAAAATCTTCACAATAGGTGACAAAATATTCTTTAAAATCATAGTACCTTTAGTCTCTAACACGGAATGGGATATATTACAAGTATATCCTATCCCGAGTAAGAGAAACGGAGTATTTTTGACTCCAGTAGTCGAACATCAGATCTATTTAACTTCGGGACTTTCATTTATAAACACTGATATCGAATATCTCGACAAAATTTGTAAAGAACGAGCCGGAACCACTATATGCAAGCAAACAATACCAATCCACGACAGAAACTCGAGAACCGATTGTCACAGCGAAATAATAAACTTCAAAAATCATATCGAACATTGCCAAATAACTGTGTTTAAGATTGAAGACATTAGCTTTATACCACTCAGAACTAGCAACAACTACATTGCGATACCGGCGAACCCGATAGAAATAGACACAATTTGCCAAACAAAACACACCTCGCAAAAACTTGACAAGCCCTCTATTATAAGAGCCAACACTTCCTGCGATTTATTGTACAAAGATGAACACATGCGTATAGGCGAGACGAAACACGAAGTCGAATACGAAATCAAAACTAAGATCCTAGCGCTCAAAACAAACGATAGCTTCACTCATCTGTTAGATAAACTCGAGCGAGCACCAAAGATAATAGATAACTTACAAGGGTATAAGACCACGATCGATAAAATAAGTGACGAGATAAAAAATCTTAATTTCGAACATAGAATCAAGAGTATACAGTATTGGGGGTTAACTACGATCCAGATATTAGGGTACATAGCATTAAGCATGATAGGTATATACGGATTAAACAAGATGGGGGTATTCAAATGCGTCAAGAAATGTATACCGAATAGTTTATGTATTAATTTATTTTGCTGTCGAAATCAAACCGTAATCAATAGCCACAATGCCACACCCCCACCAAGCGCCCCGGTCGCAACATCCAACATCCATAACCCAACCGACTCATACCACCTCGAAGAAGAAGAGGAATCAGCTGTGATTTTCAAGCCACGCCGAGTCCGATTCCACAAGAGTCTCCTGAGGAAAACTTGAGGGACCAAGTTCAATCTAAGAAGGGGGGAATGTCACGTACGAAATACCGCAGACAAAATTCGACTAAACAAAGCGATAAGATAACGAAATTCCAAGCGCCTTAGCATAAGTAAGCAACGGATGACATCCGGTCACTCTATACGTTCTCAGAAATATATGACCGAAGCCTTTTCCCACTCCCATTCTATACGTTCTCAGAAATATATGACCGAAGCCTTTTCCCACTCCCATGAACAAAAGAATTTAAATACTCATCCTAAAATCATCTAAGTCAGTCTTGAATAATCACGCCTAGAGCTCGGAAGTGTATCGCAAATAAATAAAAGTTCCTTTTTTAATTACTTCTCCTTTTTCTTTATTATTTTACGTGACAAATATAACGTTACACTTTATTACGTAATAGTATATATCGTTATACGTCATTACGTATTAGTTTATAACGTTATACGTTAGTGCGTAATAGTATATTACGTTATACGTTGGTACGTATTAGTTTATAACATTATACGTTAGTACGTAATATTATATAACGTTATACGTCATTACGTATTAGTTTATAACGTTATACGTTATTACGTAATAGTATATAACGTTATACGTCATCAGGGAATACTATATAACGTTACACGTTAGTACGTAATAGTGTATAACGTTATACGTTAGTGCGTAATAGTATATAACGTTATACGTTGGTACGTATTAGTTTATAACATTATACGTTATTACGTAATAGGATATAACGTTATACGTTAGTACGTAATAGTTTATAACGTTATACGACATTACGTAATAGTATATAACGTTATACGTTATTACGTAATAGTATATAACGTTATACGTCATTACGTAATAGTATATAACGTTATACGTCATTACGTAATACTATATCGTTATACGTTATTACGTATTAGTATATAACGTTATACGTCATTACGTAATAGCATATAACGATACACGTTAGAACGTAATAGTATATAACGTTATACGTTAGTACGAAATAGTACATAACGTTATACGTTACTATGTAATAGTATATAACGTTATACGACATCAGGTAATACTATATAACGTTACACGTTAGTACATAATAGTGTATAACGATATACGTTATTACGTATTAGTATATAACGTTATACGTTGTTACGTATTAGTATATAACGTTATACGCCTTTACGTACTAGTATATAACGTTATACGTTAGTACGTAATAGTATATAACGTTATACGTTAGTACGTAATAGTATATAACGTTACACGTTAGTACGTAATAGTGTATAACGTTATACGTTAGTACGTTATAGTATATAGCGTTATACGTCATTACGTAATAGTATATAAGGTTATACGTTAGTACGTAATAGTATATAACGTTATACGCTATATCGTAATAGCATATAACATTATTCGTTATAAGGTAATACTATATAACGTTATACGTTATTGCGTACTAGTATATAATGTTATAGGTCATAAGGTAATGCTATGTAACCTTATACATTATTACGTAATAGTATATAGCGTTATACGTTGTAAAGTAATACTATATAACGTTATACATTATTACGTAGCAGTATATAAAGTTATGCGTTATTACGTAATACTATACAACGTCATATGTTATTACGTAGTGGTATATAACGTTATGCGTTATAAAGTAATAGCATATAACATTATACGTTATAAGGTAATTCTATATAACGATATACGTTATTGCGTACTAGTATATAATGTTATAGGTTATAAGGTAATGCTATGTAACCTTATACATTATTACGTAATATTATATAACGTTATGCATTATTTCATAATAGTATTTAACGTTATGCATTAGTACGTAATAGTATACATCATTACGTAATAGCATTTGCCGTTATACGTTATCGGGTAATACTATTTAACGTTATTCGATATTACGCAATAGTAAATAACGTTATACGTCATTTCGTAATAATATATAACGTTATACGTTATTACGTAGTAGTATATAGCGTTATACGTTATAAGGTAACACTATATAACGTTATACAATATTACGTAATAGTATATAACATTATACGTTGTAAAGTAATACTATATAACGTTATACATTATTACGTAACAGTATACAAAGTTATACGTTATTACGTAATGCTATACAACGTCATACGTTGTTACGTAGTAGTATATAGCGTTATAGATTATAAGGTAATACTATATAACGTTATGCGTTATAAGGTAATACTATATAACGTTATACGCTATAGGGTAACACTATATAACGTTATATGTAATTACCCAATAGTATATAACGTTATGCTTTATTACGTAATAGTATGTTACGTTATTCGTTATAACGTAATACTATATAACATTATGCATTATTACGTAACAGTATACAACGTCATACGTTATTTCGTAGCAGTATATAACGTTATACTTTATAAGGTAATAATATCTAACGTTATACGCTATAGGGTAATACTATATAACGTTATCCGTAATTACGCACTAGTATATAACGTTATGCATTATTACGTAATAGTATATAAAGTTATACGTTATTACGTAATACTATACAACGTCATACGTTATTACGTAGTAGTATATAACGTTATACGCTATATCGTAATAGCATATAACATTATTCGTTATAAGGTAATACTATATAACGTTATACGCCTTTACGTACTAGTATATAACGTTATACGTTAGTACGTAATAGTATATAACGTTATACGTTAGTACGTAATAGTATATAACGTTACACGTTAGTACGTAATAGTGTATAACGTTATACGTTAGTACGTAATAGTATATAACATTATACGTCACAACGTAATAGTATACAACGTTATACGTTATTACATAATAGTATATAATGTTATACGTTATTACGTAATAGTATATAACGTTATACGTCATTACGTATTTGTTTATAACGTTATACGTTAGTACGTAGTAGTATATAACGTTATGCGTTATAAGGTAATACTACATAACGTGATACTACACAACGTAATACTATATAACGATATAAGTTGGTACGTAATAGTATATAACGTTATACGTTATTACGTAATAGTATAATACTTTATACGTTAGTACGTAATAGTATATAACGTTATACGTTATTACGTAATAGTATATAACGTTATATGTTATTACGTAATAGTGTATAACGTTATACGTTATTACGTAATAGTATAATACGTTATACGTTAGTACGTAATAGTATATAACGTTATACGTAATCAGGTAATACTGTATAACGTTACACGTCAGTACGTTATAGTACATAACGTTATACGTTAATACGATATAGTATATATCTTTATACGGCATTACGTAATAGTATATAACGTTATACGTTATTACGTAGTAGTATATTACGTTATACGTTAGTACGTAATAGGATATAACGTTATTCCTTATAAGGTAATACTTCATAACGTTATACGTCATTACCTAATAGTATATAACGTTATACGTCATTACGTAATAGTATATACCGTTATACGTGATTATGTAATAGTATATTACGTTATACATCATTGCGTAATAGTATATAATGTTATACGTCATTACGTAATAGTATATAACGTTATACGTTATTACGTAATAGTATATAACGTTATACGTCATTACGTAATAGTATATAACGTTATACGTTATTACGTAATAGTTTATATCGTTATACGTCATTACGTAACACTATATACCGTTATACGTTATTACGCAATAGTATATTACGTTATACGTCATTGCGTAATAGTATATAATGTTATACGTCATTACGTAATAGTATATAACGTTATCGTTATTACATAATAGTATATACCGTTATACGTTATTACGTAATAGTATGTTACGTTATACGTCATTGCGTAATAGTATATAACGTTATACGTTATTACGTAATAGTATATAACGTTATACGTTATTACGTAGTAGTATATTACGTTATACGTTAGTACGTAAGAGGATATAACGTTATTCGTCATAAGATAATACTACATAACGTTATACGTCATTACCTAATGGTATATAACGTTATACGTCATTACCTAATGGTATATAACGTTATACGTCATTACGTAATAGTATATACCGTTATACGTTATTACGTAATAGTATATAACGTTATACGTCATTACGTATTTGTTTATAACGTTATACGTTAGTACGTAGTAGTATATAACGTTATGCGTTATAAGGTAATACTACATAACGTGATACTTCACAACGTAATACTATATAACGATATACGTTAGTACGTAATAGTATATAACGTTATACGTTATTACGTAATAGTATATAACGTTATACGTTATTACGTAATAGTATATAACGTTGTACGTCATTACGTAATAGTTTATAACGTTATACGTTATTACGTAATAGTATATAACGTTATACGTTATTACGTAATAGTATAATACGTTATACGTTAGTACGTAATAGTATATAACGTTATACGTAATCAGGTAATACTGTATAACGTTACACGTCAGTACGTTATAGTACATAACGTTATACGTTATTACGTAATAGTATAATACGTTATATGTTAGTACGTAATAGTATATAACGTTATACTTAATCAGGTAATACTGTGTAACGTTACACGTCAGTACGTTATAGTACATAACGTTATACGTTAATACGTAATAGTATATAACGTTATACGTCATTACGTAATATTTTATAACGTTATACGTTATTACGTAATAGTATATAACGTTATACGTCATTACGTAATAGTTTATAACGTTATACTTAATTACGTAATAGTATATAACGTTATACGTTATTACGTAATAGTATATAACGTTATACGTTATTACGTAGTAGTATATTACGTTATACGTCATTACGTAATAGTATATACCGTTATACGTTATTACGCAATAGTATATTACGTTATACGTCATTGCGTAATAGTATATAATGTTATACGTCATTCCGTAATAGTATCTAACGTTATACGTCATTACGTAATAGTATATAACGTTATACGTTATTACGTAATAATATATAACGTTATACGTCATTACGTAATAGTTTATAACGTTATACGGCATTACGTAATAGTCTATAACGTTATACGATATTACGTAATAGTATATAACGTTATACATTATTACGTAGTAGTATATTACGTTATACGTTATTACGTAATAGTATAATACGTTATACGTTAGTACGTAATAGTATATAACGTTATACGTAATCAGGTAATACTGTATAACGTTACACGTCAGTACGTTATAGTACTAAACGTTATACGTTAATACGTAATAGTATATAACTTTATACGGCATTACGTAATAGTATATAACGTTATACGTTATTACGTAGTAGTATAGTACGTTATACGTTAGTACGTAATAGGATATAACGTTATTCCTTATAAGGTAATACTTCATAACGTTATACTTCATTACGTAATAGTATATAACGTTATACGTTATTACGTAATAATATATAACGTTATACGTCATTACGTAATAGTTTATAACGTTATACGTTATTACGTAATAGTATATAACGTTATACGTTATTACGTAATAGTATAATACGTTATACGTTAGTACGTAATAGTATATAACGTTATTCGTCATTGCGTAGTAGTATATAATGTTATACGTCATTACGTAATAGTCTATAACGTTATACGTTATTACGTAATAGTATATAACGTTATACATTATTACGTAGTAGTATATTACGTTATACGTTAGTACGTAATAGTATAATACGTTATACGTTAGTACGTAATAGTATATAACGTTATACGTAATCAGGTAATACTGTATAACGTTACACGTCAGTACGTTATAGTACATAACGTTATACGTTAATACGTAATAGTATATAACGTTATACGGCATTACGTAATATTCTATAACGTTATACGTTATTACGTAATAGTATATAACGTTATACATTATTACGTAGTAGTATATTACGTTATACGTTAGTACGTAATAGTATAATACGTTATACGTTAGTACGTAATAGTATATAACGTTATACGTAATCAGGTAATACTGTATAACGTTACACGTCAGTACGTTATAGTACATAACGTTATACGTTAATACGTAATAGTATATAACGTTATACGATATTACGTATCAGTATATAACGTTACACGTTATTACGTAATAGTATATAACGTTATACGTCATTACGTAATAGTTTATAACGTTATACGTTAGTACGTAATAGGATATAACGTTATACGTTAGTACGTAATAGGATATAACGTTATGCGTTATTACGTATTAGTATATAACGTTATACGTCTTTACGTAATAGTATATACCGTTATACGTGATTACGTAATAGTATATTACGTTACACGATATTACGTAGTAGTATATAATGTTATACGTCATTACGTAATAGTATATAACGTTATACGTTATTACGTAATAGTATATAACGTACACGTCATTACGTAATAGTATATAACGTTATACGTTATTACGTAGTAGTATATTACGCTATACGTCATTGCGTAATAGTATATAATGTTATACGTCATAACGTAATAGTATATAACGTTATACGATATTACGTAGTAGTATATATGTTAAACGTTAGTTCGTAATTGTATATAACATTGTACGTTAGTACGTAATATTATATAACGTTATACGATATTACGTATCAGTATATAACGTTACACGTTATTACGTAATAGTATATAACGTTATACGTCATTACGTAATAGTTTATAACGTTATACGATATTACGTAGTAGTATATATGTTAAACGTTAGTACGTAATTGTATATAACATTGTACGTTAGTACGTAATATTATATAACGTTATACGATATTACGTATCAGTATATAACGTTACACGTTATTACGTAATAGTATATAACGTTATACGTCATTACGTAATAGTTTATAACGTTATACGTTAGTACGTAATAGGATATAACGTTATACGTTAGTACGTAATAGGATATAACGTTATACGTTATTACGTATTAGTATATAACGTTGTACGTCATTACGTAATAGTTTATAACGTTATACGTTATTACGTAATAGTATATAACGTTATACGTTATTACGTAATAGTATAATACGTTATACGTTAGTACGTAATAGTATATAACGTTATACGTAATCAGGTAATACTGTATAACGTTACACGTCAGTACGTTATAGTACATAACGTTATACGTTATTACGTGATAGTATAATACGTTATATGTTAGTACGTAATAGCATATTACGTTATACGTAATCAGGTAATACTGTATAACGTTACACGTCAGTACGTTATAGTACATAACGTTATACGTTAATACGTAATAGTATATAACGTTATACGTCATTACGTAATATTTTATAACGTTATACGTTATTACGTAATAGTATATAACGTTATACGTCTTTACGTAATAGCTTATAACGTTATACTTAATTACGTAATAGTATATAACGTTATACGTTATTACGTAATAGTATATAACGTTATACGTTATTACGTAGTAGTATATTACGTTATACGTTAGTACGTAATAGGATATAACGTTATTCGTTATAAGGTAATACTACATAACGTTATACGTCATAAGGTAATACTACATAACGTTATACGTCATTACCTAATAGTATATAACGTTATACGTCATTACGTAATAGTATATACCGTTATACGTTATTACGTAATAGTATATTACGTTATACGTCATTGCGTAATAGTATATAATGTTATACGTCATTACGTAATAGTATATAACGTTATACGTTATTACGTAATAGTATATAACGTTATACGTCATTGCGTAATAGTATATAACGTTATACGTTATTACGTAATAGTTTATATCGTTATACGTCATTACGTAATAGTATATACCGTTATACGTTATTGCGCAATAGTATATTACGTTATACGTCATTGCGTAATAGTATATAATGTTATCCGTCATTCCGTAATAGTACATAACGTTATACGTCATTACGTAATAGTATATAACGTTATACGTTATTACGTAATAATATATAACGTTATACGTCATTACGTAATATTTTATAACGTTATACGTTATTACGTAATAGTATATAACGTTATACGTTATTACGTAATAGTATAACACGTTATACGTTAGTACGTAATAGTATATAACGTTATACGTCATTGCGTAGTAGTATATAATGTTATACGTCATTACGTAATAGTATATAACGTTATACGTCTTTACGTAATAGTATATACCGTTATACATTATTACGTAATAGTATATAACGTTATACGTCATTACGTAATAGTTTATAACGTTATACGTTATTACGTAATAGTATAATACGTTATACGTTAGTACGTAATAGTATATAACGTTATACGGCATTACGTAATAGTCTATAACGTTATACGTTATTACGTAATCGTATATAACGTTATACATTATTACGTAGTAGTATATTACGTTATACGTTAGTACGTAATAGTATATTACGTTATACGTTAGTACGTAATAGGATATAACGTTATTCGTTATAAGGTAATACTTCATAACGTTATACGTCATAAGGTAATACTACATAACGTTATACGTCATTACCTAATAGTATATAACGTTATACGTCATTACGTAATAGTAAATACCGTTATACGTTATTACGTAATAGTATATTACGTTATACGTCATTGCGTAATAGTATATAATGTTATACGTCATTACGTAATAGTATATAACGTTATACGTTATTACGTAATAGTATATAACGTTATACGTTATTGCGCAATAGTATATTACGTTATACGTCATTGCGTAATAGTATATAATGTTATACGTCATTCCGTAATAGTATATAACGTTATACGTTATTACGTAATAGTTTATATCGTTATACGTCATTACGTAATAGTATATACCGTTATACGTTATTGCGCAATAGTATATTACGTTATACGTCATTGCGTAATAGTATATAATGTTATACGTCATTCCGTAATAGTATATAACGTTATACGTCATTACGTAATAGTATATAACGTTATACGTTATTACGTAATAATATATAACGTTATACGTCATTACGTAATAGTTTATAACGTTATACGTTATTACGTAATAGTATATAACGTTATACGTTATTACGTAATAGTATAACACGTTATACGTTAGTACGTAATAGTATATAACGTTATACGTCATTGCGTAGTAGTATATAATGTTATACGTCATTACGTAATAGTATATAACGTTATACGTCATTACGTAATAGTATATACCGTTATACGTTATTACGTAATAGTATATAACGTTATACGTCATTACGCAATAGTTTATAACGTTATACGTTATTACGTAATAGTATAATACGTTATACGTTAGTACGTAATAGTATATAACGTTGTACGTAATCAGGTAATACTGTATAACGTTACACGTCAGTACGTTATATTACATAACGTTATACGTTAATACATAATAGTATATAACGTTATACGGCATTACGTAATAGTCTATAACGTTATACGTTATTACGTAATCGTATATAACGTTATACATTGTTACGTAGTAGTATATTACGTTATACGTTAGTACGTAATAGTATATTACGTTATACGTTAGTACGTAATAGTATATTACGTTATACGTTAGTACGTAATAGGATATAACGTTATTCGTTATAAGGTAATACTTCATAACGTTATACGTCATAAGGTAATACTACATAACGTTATACGTCATTACCTAATAGTATATAACGTTATACGTCATTACGTAATAGTAAATACCGTTATACGTTATTACGTAATAGTATATTACGTTATACGTCATTGCGTAATAGTATATAATGTTATACGTCATTACGTAATAGTATATAACGTTATACGTTATTACGTAATAGTATATAACGTTATACGTCATTACGTAATAGTATATACCGTTATATGTTATTACGTAATAGTATATTACGTTATACGTCATTGCGTAATAGTATATAATGTTATACGTCATTACGTAATAGTATATAACGTTATACGTCATTACGTAATAGTTTATAACGTTATACTTAATTACGTAATAGTATATAACGTTATACGTTATTACGTAATAGTATATAACGTTATACGTCATTGCGTATTTGTTTATAACGTTATACGTTAGTACGTAGTAGTATATAACGTTATGCGTTATAAGGTAATACTACATAACGTGATACTTCACAACGTAATACTATATAACGATATACGTTAGTACGTAATAGTATATAACGTTATACGTCATTGAGTAATAGTATATAACGTTGCACGTCATACGGCAATACTATATAACGTTATACGTTATTACGTAATAGTATATAACGTTATACGTCATTACGTAATAGTATATAACGTTATACGTTATTACGTAATAGTATATAACGTTATACGTCATTACGTAATTGTTTATAACGTTATACGTTAGTACGTAATAGTATATAACGTTATACGTAATCAGGTAATACTGTATAACGTTACACGTCAGTACGTTATAGTACATAACGTTATACGTTAATACGTAATAGTATATAACTTTATACGGCATTACGTAATAGTATATAACGTTATACGTTATTACGTAGTAGTATAGTACGTTATACGTTAGTACGTAATAGGATATAACGTTATTCCTTATAAGGTAATACTTCATAACGTTATACGTCATTACGTAATAGTATATAACGTTATACGTTATTACGTAATAATATATAACGTTATACGTCATTACGTAATAGTTTATAACGTTATACGTTATTACGTAATAGTATATAACGTTATACGTTATTACGTAATAGTATAATACGTTATACGTTAGTACGTAATAGTATATAACGTTATACGTCATTGCGTAGTAGTATATAATGTTATACGTCACTACGTAATAGTCTATAACGTTATACGTTTTACGTAATAGTATATAACGTTATACATTATTACGTAGTAGTATATTACGTTATACGTTAGTACGTAATAGTATAATACGTTATACGTTAGTACGTAATAGTATATAACGTTATACGTAATCAGGTAATACTGTATAACGTTACACGTCAGTACGTTATAGTACATAACGTTATACGTTAATACGTAATAGTATATAACGTTATACGATATTACGTATCAGTATATAACGTTACACGTCATCAGGTAATACTATGTAACGTTACACGTTAGTACGTAATAGTATATAACGTTATACGTCATCAGGTAATACTATATAACGTTATACGTTAGTACGTAATAGTATATAACGTAATACGTCATCAGGTAATACTATATAACGTTATACGTTATTACGTAATAGTGTATAACGTTATACGATATTACGTATTAGTATATAACGTTATACGTTAGCACGTAATAGTATATAACGTTACACGTCATCAGGTAATACTATGTAACGTTACACGTTAGTACGTAATAGTATATAACGTTATACGTCATCAGGTAATACTATATAACGTTATACGTTAGTACGTAATAGTATATAACGTAATACGTCATCAGGTAATACTATATAACGTTATACGTTATTACGTAATAGTGTATAACGTTATACGTTATTACGTAATAGTATATTACGTTATTCGTCATAAGGTAATACTACATAACGTTATACGTCATTACCTAATGGTATATAACGTTATACGTCATTACGTAATAGTATATACCGTTATACGTGATTACGTAATAGTATATTACGTTATACGTCATTGCGTAATAGTATATAATGTTATACGTCATTACGTAATAGTATAAAACGTTATACGTTATTACGTAATAGTATATAACGTTATACGTCATTACGTAATAGTATATAACGTTATACGTTATTACGTAGTAGTATATTACGCTATACGTCATTGCGTAATAGTATATAATGTTATACGTCATAACGTAATAGTATATAACGTTATACGATATTACGTAGTAGTATATATGTTAAACGTTAGTACGTAATTGTATATAACATTGTACGTTAGTACGTAATATTATATAACGTTATACGATATTACGTATCAGTATATAACGTTACACGTTATTACGTAATAGTATATAACGTTATACGTCATTACGTAATAGTTTATAACGTTATACGTTAGTACGTAATAGGATATAACGTTATACGTTAGTACGTAATAGGATATAACGTTATACGTTATTACGTATTAGTATATAACGTTGTACGTCATTACGTAATAGTTTATAACGTTATACGTTATTACGTAATAGTATATAACGTTATACGTTATTACGTAATAGTATAATACGTTATACGTTAGTACGTAATAGTATATAACGTTATACGTAATCAGGTAATACTGTATAACGTTACACGTCAGTACGTTATAGTACATAACGTTATACGTTATTACGTGATAGTATAATACGTTATATGTTAGTACGTAATAGTATATTACGTTATACGTAATCAGGTAATACTGTATAACGTTACACGTCAGTACGTTATAGTACATAACGTTATACGTTAATACGTAATAGTATATAACGTTATACGTCATTACGTAATATTTTGTAACGTTATACGTTATTACGTAATAGTATATAACGTTATACGTCATTACGTAATAGCTTATAACGTTATACTTAATTACGTAATAGTATATAACGTTATACGTTATTACGTAATAGTATATAACGTTATACGTTATTACGTATTAGTATATTACGTTATACGTAAGTACGTAATAGGATATAACGTTATTCGTTATAAGGTAATACTACATAACGTTATACGTCATAAGGTAATACTACATAACGTTATACGTCATTACCTAATAGTATATAACGTTATACGTCATTACGTAATAGTATATACCGTTATACGTTATTACGTAATACTATATAACGTTATACGTTATTACGTAATAGTATAACACGTTATACGTTAGTACGTAATATTATATAACGTTATACGTCATTGCGTAGTAGTATATAATGTTATACGTCATTACGTAATAGTATATAACGTTATACGTCATTACGTAATAGTATATACCGTTATACATTATTACGTAATAGTATATAACGTTATACGTCATTACGTAATAGTTTATAACGTTATACGTTATTACGTAATAGTATAATATGTTATACGTTAGTACGTAATAGTATATAACGTTATACGGCATTACGTAATAGTCTATAACGTTATACGTTATTACGTAATCGTATATAACGTTATACATTATTACGTAGTAGTATATTACGTTATACGTTAGTACGTAATAGTATATTACGTTATACGTTAGTACGTAATAGGATATAACGTTATTCGTTATAAGGTAATACTTCATAACGTTATACGTCATAAGGTAATACTACATAACGTTATACGTCATTACCTAATAGTATATAACGTTATACGTCATTACGTAATAGTAAATACCGTTATACGTTATTACGTAATAGTATATTACGTTATACGTCATTGCGTAATAGTATATAATGTTATACGTCATTACGTAATAGTATATAACGTTATACGTTATTACGTAATAGTATATAACGTTATACGTTATTGCGCAATAGTATATTACGTTATACGTCATTGCGTAATAGTATATAATGTTATACGTCATTCCGTAATAGTATATAACGTTATACGTCATTACGTAATAGTATATAACGTTATACGTTATTACGTAATAATATATAACGTTATACGTCATTACGTAATAGTTTATAACGTTATACGTTATTACGTAATAGTATATAACGTTATACGTTATTACGTAATAGTATAACACGTTATACGTTAGTACGTAATAGTATATAACGTTATACGTTATTACGTAATAATATATAACGTTATACGTCATTACGTAATAGTTTATAACGTTATACGTTATTACGTAATAATATATAACGTTATACGTCATTACGTAATAGTTTATAACGTTATACGTTATTACGTAATAGTATATAACGTTATACGTTATTACGTAATAGTATAACACGTTATACGTTAGTACGTAATAGTATATAACGTTATACGTCATTGCGTAGTAGTATATAATGTTATACGTCATTACGTAATAGTATATAACGTTATACGTCATTACGTAATAGTATATACCGTTATACGTTATTACGTAATAGTATATAACGTTATACGTCATTACGCAATAGTTTATAACGTTATACGTTATTACGTAATAGTATAATACGTTATACGTTAGTACGTAATAGTATATAACGTTGTACGTAATCAGGTAATACTGTATAACGTTACACGTCAGTACGTTATAGTACATAACGTTATACGTTAATACATAATAGTATATAACGTTATACGGCATTACGTAATAGTCTATAACGTTATACGTTATTACGTAATCGTATATAACGTTATACATTATTACGTAGTAGTATATTACGTTATACGTTAGTACGTAATAGTATATTACGTTATACGTTAGTACGTAATAGTATATTACGTTATACGTTAGTACGTAATAGGATATAACGTTATTCGTTATAAGGTAATACTTCATAACGTTATACGTCATAAGGTAATACTACATAACGTTATACGTCATTACCTAATAGTATATAACGTTATACGTCATTACGTAATAGTAAATACCGTTATACGTTATTACGTAATAGTATATTACGTTATACGTCATTGCGTAATAGTATATAATGTTATACGTCATTACGTAATAGTATATAACGTTATACGTTATTACGTAATAGTATATAACGTTATACGTCATTACGTAATAGTATATACCGTTATATGTTATTACGTAATAGTATATTACGTTATACGTCATTGCGTAATAGTATATAATGTTATACGTCATTACGTAATAGTATATAACGTTATACGTCATTACGTAATAGTTTATAACGTTATACTTAATTACGTAATAGTATATAACGTTATACGTTATTACGTAATAGTATATAACGTTATACGTCATTGCGTATTTGTTTATAACGTTATACGTTAGTACGTAGTAGTATATAACGTTATACGTCATTACGTAATAGTATATAACGTTATACGTTATTACGTAATAATATATAACGTTATACGTCATTACGTAATAGTTTATAACG
This sequence comes from Bombus pascuorum, assembly GCF_905332965.1. NCBI lineage: Eukaryota > Metazoa > Arthropoda > Insecta > Hymenoptera > Apidae > Bombus > Bombus pascuorum. The sequence continues at coordinate 680,084 of NW_026869731.1, read as the reverse complement.
TTATACGTTATTACGTAATAGTATATAACGTTATACGTTATTACGTAATAGTATAACACGTTATACGTTAGTACGTAATAGTATATAACGTTATACGTCATTGCGTAGTAGTATATAATGTTATACGTCATTACGTAATAGTATGTAACGTTATACGTCATTACGTAATAGTATATACCGTTATACGTTATTACGTAATAGTATATAACGTTATACGTCATTACGCAATAGTTTATAACGTTATACGTTATTACGTAATAGTATAATACGTTATACGTTAGTACGTAATAGTATATAACGTTGTACGTAATCAGGTAATACTGTATAACGTTACACGTCAGTACGTTATAGTACATAACGTTATACGTTAATACATAATAGTATATAACGTTATACGGCATTACGTAGTAGTCTATAACGTTATACGTTATTACGTAATCGTATATAACGTTATACATTATTACGTAGTAGTATATTACGTTATACGTTAGTACGTAATAGTATATTACGTTATACGTTAGTACGTAATAGTATATTACGTTATACGTTAGTACGTAATAGGATATAACGTTATTCGTTATAAGGTAATACTTCATAACGTTATACGTCATAAGGTAATACTACATAACGTTATACGTCATTACCTAATAGTATATAACGTTATACGTCATTACGTAATAGTAAATACCGTTATACGTTATTACGTAATAGTATATTACGTTATACGTCATTGCGTAATAGTATATAATGTTATACGTCATTACGTAATAGTATATAACGTTATACGTCATTACGTAATAGTTTATAACGTTATACTTAATTACGTAATAGTATATAACGTTATACGTTATTACGTAATAGTATATAACGTTATACGTCATTGCGTATTTGTTTTTAACGTTATACGTTAGTACGTAGTAGTATATAACGTTATGCGTTATAAGGTAATACTACATTTTTTTTTTTTTTCTCAAAGATCTTTTTTATTTTATTTTGGTTATTTTACAATTTGTCCTTGCGGACATTTGGTAAAGTGTTATATCTTGTTGGTGAAGAAAAAAAAATATAAATAAAAAATAATATAGCATGTGGGCGGCTACCCCCAGCGGGGTGCCAGCTTCGTTTTTTCTAAGTTATATCTTTTATGAGGTCTATTGGGTGTTTCCTTTTTAGTCTTCTTGCGATGTTTGTTGTGTTGCACGTTTCAACTGCCAGCTGGTTCGGGTGTGTTTCTATTCTTGTTCTGTATCTTGTTGCGAATCTGGTAATCTCCTCCTTGACCGTTGATATTCCGAGGTCTTTCCTTATGTCCTCGTTTCTAACGTACCACGGGGCGTTTACCATTGTTCTAAGGATTTTGGCTTGGATTGTTTCTATTTTGTTTATATGGCTCATTGCTGCTGTTCCCCATAGTGGAATTCCGTATGTCCAGATTGGCTTTATGATTATTTTATATATTTTCAGTTTGTTTTCTGTGCTTAGTTTGGATTTTCGGCTTGTTAGCCAGTACATTTGTCTCCTTGCTATCTGTATCTTGTCTATTATTGATTTGATGTGCTGTTTCCATGTGAAGTGTGTATCTATGTGAAGTCCAAGGTATTTGACTTGCCTTGTTTGTGTTATTTGCGTGCCGTTCAGGAAGATGTTTGGTGTTATCTGTTTTCTCAATGTGAATGTAATGTGGTTGCATTTGTCAGGGTTAGCTTTGATTTGTTTGTCCTGTAGCCACTTTTCTATTTTTGTGATGTGCTCTTGTAGTATTGTGGCTGCTGTTACAGGGTTAGTGTGCCTGACTAGCACGGCTGTGTCGTCCGCGAATGTCAGTATTTTGCTATTGGTAGTTGTTGGAATGTTGGCCGTGTATAATGTGTATAGTATGGGTCCTAGGACGCTTCCTTGTGGAACACCTGCTTTGATGTCTTTTGCTTCGGAGTGTGCGTCCTTGATTTTTACTGTGAAGGTTCTGTTGCTTATGTATGATTTTATTATTTGGTATATTTTTTCCGGGAATTGTTTCTTGATTGTTTGTATTAGGCTTTCGTGGTTTATTTTGTCGAAAGCTTTCTCTATGTCCATGAATAGGGCTGTACAATATTGTTTGTTTTCTATTGTGTGTATTATTTCGTTGACAAGCCTGTGCATTTGTTCTATGGTGGAGTGTTTATTTCTGAATCCAAATTGATGGTCTGGTATTAGTTTTTCCTTCTCTATTATTGGTTTTAGTCGGGCGTATATTACTTTTTCTAGTATTTTGGAGAGCACGGGGAGTAGTGATATTGGTCTGTAGGATGTTGCTTCATGTGGGTCTTTGCCTGGTTTGGGTAACATTATGATTTGTGCCTGTTTCCATAATGCAGGATAATATTGTATTCTTAGTATTGCATTGAATATTATTGTAATTAACCGTATCGCTTCTGGAGGGAGGTTTTTCAATATTTTGCCATTGATTAGATCGATTCCTGGTGCTTTGTTGTTTTTTGTTTTTTCTATTATGTTTCTTATTTCTTGTGCTGTTGTTTTGGGTATGGTGTATTGCTTGTCGATTGCAGTGCTAGTGGCTATCGCGTCGTCGTCCGTATGGCTATTGTGGTTGCTGTTATTGATGTTGTGTGGTGTAAATGTGTTGCATAGGTGGATGGAAAATTCTTCGGCTTGCTCTTCGTTGCTTCTTGCCCATGTGTTGTCTGCTTTTCTGATTGCTGGGGCTGGTTTTATCGCCTTCTTTATTTTTTTTGTGGCTTTCCATAGTGAGTAGTTGTAGTTCTCGTGTGCAGATAGTGACTCTATGAACTTTGTGAATTCGTTGTTGTTGTGCTCTTTTATTTTGTTTTTTATTTCCTTTGCAAGTTTGTTTAGGTGTTTTTTGTTTTCTTTTGTTCTATGTTTTTGCCATTTTGCTTTCGCTTTTCTTTTATCTCTAATTTTTTCGAGGATGTCTGATGGGATTTGTTTTGTTGGTCTAGTGGTAGTTGCTGGTTTTGTGGTTGCCCGTGCTGCCTCTTGTATAGTTTTTGTAAGTGTTGTTACAGCTTGTTCGATGTGTTGGGGCGTTTTCAGTGGGATGTTGCAGTTGATTTTGCTTTCAATTATTTCTTTGAAGGTTTGCCAATTAGTGGATTTGTTGCATAGCGTCTCTGAGTTGTTGTAGAGTATTGGCTTGTTTCTGTATGTTATTATTATGGGTGTATGGTCGGAGCTAAGCTCGAGGCTGGATGCTATATTTATTTTATTTCCGTTTAATCCCTTTGTGACTGCAAAGTCGAGTAGGTCAGGGATTTTGCTCAGGTCTGTCGGCCAGTATGTCGGTCTTCCTGTGGATAATATATTGAGATTGTTTTTCCTGATGTGTTTTTCTAGGGTTCTGCCTCGAGGTGTAGTGATTCTTGATCCCCATGTTGTGTGCTTTGAGTTGTAGTCTCCTGCTGCGATAAACTTGTCGCCTAGTTGTTGGAAGTATTCTTCCCACATTTGTGCTGTAATTTTGTGTCGCGGTGGTGCATATACTGCTGACAGCTGTAGACGGTTGCTGCTAGTTTGTACGGTAACGGTAGTTGCTTGTATGTGTTCTTTACTAACTTGGCTGTGTAGGTGGTGTTTAATGTCGTTTCTTATTATCACTGCGGTTCCTCCGTGTGCTTTTCCTGAGGGGTGCTTGGTATCGTATATGGTATAGTGCGGTATTTTTGTGTAGCTTTTTGTTGTGAAATGCGTCTCCGATACTAGTAGTATGTCTATGTTGTTGTGGTATAGGAATGCTTTGGTTTCAATGGCCCTTTGTTGTAGACCGTTAGAGTTCCAGGCAGCTATTTTTAGTATGTCCGTTTTTACTTTTTGCTTAGCATGGTTGTTATCAGTTGTATCATAGCTGTGATTTGTAATGATTGCTGCTTGAATGCTTCGTTTAGTTCGCTTATCGTTCTTGTTAACATGTCGGTGCTTTTGATGGATTGTTTTAATAGTTCTTTTATTTCTGTAGCGTCGTTGGTGTTGTTGTTGTGGTTTTGATTGGCTACGGGTGTTACTTCCTTGGTTGCTTGCGCGTAGCTTCGACTGCCAGTGGTGTTGATATTGTTGTGGTTGTTGTTCATTACGTACTGTACTTTAATTGGTGTCTCAGCTTCTGCCCTGTCTTGTTGTGTGTGGTGGTAGTTATATGTCCTGCTTCTAAGCGGCGGAAACAATTTACGTTGGAGTATTTTTCTGGCTGGGCAGCCTTTGTAGCTGGCTGGGTGGTTTCCGTTGCAGTTGTAGCACTTTACCTCTTTTATTTTTCCCGTATATGGGCAGTAAGTTGTCAGGTGCTTTCCTGCGCATTTGACGCACACCGGGTTTCTGTTGCAGTAATTTTTTGTGTGCCCATATTGTTGGCACCGCATGCACTGAGTTATGTCTTTTTTTGTCTGGGTGGTTCGACTGTGATTATTGTGTTTAAGATTTGTTTAATGTCATAGATTTCCTTGTTGTTTTTGTTCGGTTCTAGTTCTATTAGGAACAGCGGTAGTGGTTGTTTGGTGTCAAATCTCGTTATGTTGTTTATTGCTCTTACCTGGTGTCCGATTTTGGCTAGTTCGTCGCATATGTTGCTTGTGTTTGTTCTTGGGTGTAGCCCTCTGATAACTGCTTTATAGCTTTTGTCAGTTTTGAGCTGGTAGGTGTGGTACCCGGCGTTTTTTTCTTTTAGCACTTTTACCACTTTTCTGTAGGTTTCTGGGGCGTTGGTTTGCACTTTTACCTGGTCCAGTTTTAATTGTTTTATTGAGTAGTTTTCTTTGCCTGCCGTATTGTTTAGCAGTTCGAGGAGGGGGTCTATTATTTGCGCATCGATGTATATTGGCGGTGGTTTGGGGTTGTGTGTTATTGGTTTTTCAGTTGTTTCAGTTGTTTCTGGTTCCTTCTCTTGTGGTAGTATGCTGAAGGGGTTTTGTAGTGGGATTTCTTGGAGCCACTGCTTACTTACTGTTTCTGCAGCCCTCCTAGTATTTGCGTTTGTTGTAATTTTTCTTCTTTTGCTGGGAGTTACGAGCTTCCAGCTTTCGTCTTGTTGTGTTAGATCGTTGTTGGTGGTGTTTCTCTCGTCACTCATCTGAGTCGTATCCATTTCGGTTTCTGTGCATTCATGGATTTCCATGGTTTTGTATATGGCGTATGTTTCACCGTTGTTTGATATCCTGAGCGGTGGCACTCGTTGCATTGCTTTGTTTTCCCCGCTTTTCGCACTTTCGGGGGCACTTTTTTCCACGTCCGATTTCGACTGAGAGACCTCTCCGGGCACCAGGCACGTCTGCACTCTTCGGCAGTCGAAAGGGAACTGGTAATACTACATAACGTGATACTTCACAACGTAATACTATATAACGATATACGTTAGTACGTAATAGTATATAACGTTATACGTCATTGAGTAATAGTATATAACGTTGCACGTCATACGGCAATACTATATAACGTTATACGTTATTACGTAATAGTATATAACGTTATACGTCATTACGTAATAGTATATAACGTTATACGTTATTACGTAATAGTATATAACGTTATACGTCATTACGTAATTGTTTATAACGTTATACGTTATTACGTAATAGTATATAACGTTATACGTTATTACGTAATAGTATAATACGTTATACGTTAGTACGTAATAGTATATAACGTTATACGTAATCAGGTAATACTGTATAACGTTACACGTCAGTACGTTATAGTACATAACGTTATACATTAATACGTAATAGTATATAACGTTATACGTCATTACGTAATATTTTATAACGTTATACGTTATTACGTAATAGTATATAACGTTATACGTCATTACGTAATAGTTTATAACGTTATACTTAATTACGTAATAGTATATAACGTTATACGTTATTACGTAATAGTATATAACGTTATACGTTATTACGTAGTAGTATATTACGTTATACGTTAGTACGTAATAGGATAAAACGTTATTCGTTATAAGGTAATACTACATAACGTTATACGTCATAAGGTAATGCTACATAACGTTATACGTCATTACCTAATAGTATATAACGTTATACATCATTACGTAATAGTATATACCGTTATACGTTATTACGTAATAGTATATTACGTTATACGTCATTGCGTAATAGTATATAATGTTATACGTCATTACGTAATAGTATATAACGTTATACGTTATTACGTAATAGTATATAACGTTATACGTCATTGCGTAATAGTATATAACGTTATACGTTATTACGTAATAGTTTATATCGTTATACGTCATTACGTAATAGTATATACCGTTATACGTTATTACGCAATAGTATATTACGTTATGCGTCATTGCGTAATAGTATATAATGTTATACGTCATTCCGTAATAGTATATAACGTTATACGTCTATACGTAATAGTATATAACGTTAGAAGTTATTACGTAATAATATATAACGTTATACGTCATTACGTAATACTTTATAACGTTATACGTTATTACGTAATAGTATATAACGTTATACGTTATTACGTAATAGTATAATACGTTATACGTTAGTACGTAATAGTATATAACGTTATACGTCATTGCATAGTAGTATATAATGTTATACGTCATTACGTAATCGTATATAACGTTATACGTCATTACGTAATAGTATATACCGTTATACGTTAGTACGTAATAGTATATAACGTTATACGTAATCAGGTAATACTGTATAACGTTACACGTCAGTACGTTATAGTACATAACGTTATACGTTAATACGTAATAGTATATAACGTTATACGACATTACGTAATAGTCTATAACGTTATACGTTATTACGTAATAGTATATAACGTTATACGTTATTACGTGGTAGTATATTACGTTATACGTTAGTACGTAATAGTATATTACGTTATACGTTAGTACGTAATAGGATATAACGTTATTCGTTATAAGGTAATACTTCATAACGTTATACGTCATAAGGTAATACTACATAACGTTATACGTCATTACCTAATAGTATATAACGTTATACGTCATTACGTAATAGTATATAACGTTATACGTCATTACGTAATAGTATATACCGTTATACGTTATTACGTAATAGTATATTACGTTATACGTTAGTACGTAATAGTATATAACGTTATACGTTATTACGTAATAGTATATAACGTTATACGTCATCACGTAATAGTATATAACGTTATACGTTATTACGTAATAGTTTATATCGGTATACGTCATTACGTAATAGTATATACCGTTATACGTTATTACGCAATAGTATATTACGTTATACGTTATTACGTAATAGTATATTACGTTATACGTTAGTACGTAATAGTATATAACGTTATACTTCATTACGTAATAGTATATACCGTTATATGTTATTACGTAATAGTATATTACGTTATACGTCATTGCGTAATAGTATATAATGTTATACGTCATTACGTAATAGTATATAACGTTATACGTCATTACGTAATAGTATATACCGTTATACGTTATTACGTAATAGTATATTACATTATACGTTAGTACGTAATAGTATATAACGTTGTACGTTATTACGTAATAGTATATTACGTTATACGTCATTGCGTAATAGTATATAATGTTATACGTCATTACGTAATAGTATATAACGTTATACGTCATCACGTAATAGTATATAACGTTATACGTTATTACGTAATAGTTTATATCGGTATACGTCATTACGTAATAGTATATACCGTTATACGTTATTACGCAATAGTATATTACGTTATACGTTATTACGTAATAGTATATTACGTTATACGTTAGTACGTAATAGTATATAACGTTATACCTTAGTACGTAATAGTATATAACGTTATACGTTATTACGTAATAGTATATAACGTTATACGTCATTACGTAATAGTATATACCGTTATACGTTATTACGTAATAGTATATAACGTTATACTTCATTACGTAATAGTATATACCGTTATATGTTATTACGTAATAGTATATTACGTTATACGTCATTGCGTAATAGTATATAATGTTATACGTCATTACGTATTAGTATATAACGTTATACGTCATTACGTAATAGTATATACCGTTATACGTTATTACGTAATAGTATATTACATTATACGTTAGTACGTAATAGTATATAACGTTGTACGTTATTACGTAATAGTATATTACGTTATACGTCATTGCGTAATAGTATATAATGTTATACGTCATTACGTAATAGTATATAACGTTATACGTCATTACGTAATAGTATATACCGTTATACGTTATTACGTAATAGTATATTACGTTATACGTTAGTACGTAATAGTATATAACGTTGTACGTTATTACGTAATTGTATATTACGTTATACGTCATTGCGTAATAGTATATAATGTTATACGTCATTACGTAATAGTATATTACGTTATACCTCATTGCGTAGTAGTATATAATGTTATACGTCATTACGTAATAGTATATAACGTTATACGTCATTACGTAATAGTATATACCGTTATACGTTATTACGTAATAGTATATAACGTTATACGTCATTACGTAATATTTTATAACGTTATACGTTATTACGTAATAGTATATAACGTTATACGTCATTACGTAATAGTTTATAACGTTATACTTAATTACGTAATAGTATATAACGTTATACGTTATTACGTAATAGTATATAACGTTATACGTTATTACGTAGTAGTATATTACGTTATACGCTAGTACGTAATAGGATATAACGTTATTCGTTATATGGTAATACTACATAACGTTATACGTCATAAGGTAATTCTACGTAACGTTATACGTCATTACCTAATAGTATATAACGTTATACGTCATTACGTAATAGTATATACCGTTATACGTTATTACGTAATAGTATATTACGTTATACGTCATTGCGTAATAGTATATAATGTTATACGTCATTACGTAATAGTATATACCGTTATACGTGATTACGTAATAGTATATTACGTTATACATCATTGCGTAATAGTATATAATGTTATACGTCATTACGTAATAGTATATAACGTTATACGTTATTACGTAATAGTATATAACGTTATACGTCATTACGTAATAGTATATAACGTTATACGTTATTACGTAATAGTTTATATCGTTATACGTCATTACGTAATAGTATATACCGTTATACGTTATTACGCAATAGTATATTACGTTATACGTCATTGCGTAATAGTATATAATAATAGTAATAATATATACGTTATTACGTAATAGTATATAACGTTATACGTCATTACGTATTTGTTTATAACGTTATACGTTAGTACGTAGTAGTATATAACGTTATGCGTTATAAGGTAATACTACATAACGTGATACTTCACAACGTAATACTATATAACGATATACGTTAGTACGTAATAGTATATAACGTTATACGTTATTACGTAATAGTGTATAACGTTATACGTTATTACGTAATAGTATATAACGTTGTACGTCATTACGTAATAGTTTATAACGTTATACGTTATTACGTAATAGTATATAACGTTATACGTTATTACGTAATAGTATAATACGTTATACGTTAGTACGTAATAGTATATTTCGTTATACGTAATCAGGTAATACTGTATAACGTTACACGTCAGTACGTTATAGTACATAACGTTATACGTTATTTCGTGATAGTATAATACGTTATATGTTAGTACGTAATAGTATATAACGTTATACGTAATCAGGTAATACTGTATAACGTTACACGTCAGTACGTTATAGTACATAACGTTATACGTTAATACGTAATAGTATATAACGTTATACGTCATTACGTAATATTTTATAAGTTATACGTTATTACGTAATAGTATATAACGTTATACGTCATTACGTAATAGCTTATAACGTTATACTTAATTACGTAATAGTATATAACGTTATACGTTATTACGTAATAGTATATAACGTTATACGTTATTACGTAGTAGTATATTACGTTATACGTTAGTACGTAATAGGATATAACGTTATTCGTTATAAGGTAATACTACATAACGTTATACGTCATAAGGTAATACTACATAACGTTATACGTCATTACCTAATAGTATATAACGTTATACGTCATTACGTAATAGTATATAACGTTATACGTTATTACGTAATAGTATATAACGTTATACGTCATTGCGTAATAGTATATAACGTTATACGTTATTACGTAATAGTATATTACGTTATACGTCATTGCGTAATAGTATATAATGTTATACGTCATTCCGTAATAGTATATAACGTTATACGTCATTACGTAATAGTATATAACGTTATACGTTATAACGTAATAATATATAACGTTATACGTCATTACGTAATAGTTTATAACGTTATACGTTATTACGTAATAGTATATAACGTTATACGTTATTACGTAATAGTATAACACGTTATACGTTAGTACGTAATAGTATATAACGTTATATGTCATTGCGTAGTAGTATATAATGTTATACGGCATTACGTAATAGTATATAACGTTATACGTCATTACGTAATAGTATATACCGTTATACGTTATTACGTAATAGTATATAACGTTATACGTCATTGCGTAATAGTATATAATAATAGTAATAATATATACGTTATTACGTAATAGTATATAACGTTATACGTCATTACGTATTTGTTTATAACGTTATACGTTAGTACGTAGTAGTATATAACGTTATGCGTTATAAGGTAATACTACATAACGTGATACTTCTCAACGTAATACTATATAACGATATACGTTAGTACGTAATAGTATATAACGTTATACGTTATTACGTAATAGTGTATAACGTTATACGTTATTACGTAATAGTATAATACGTTATACGTTAGTACGTAATAGTATATAACGTTATACGTAATCAGGTAATACTGTATAACGTTACACGTCAGTACGTTATAGTACATAACGTTATACGTTATTACGTGATAGTATAATACGTTATATGTTAGTACGTAATAGTATATAACGTTATACGTAATCAGGTAATACTGTATAACGTTACACGTCAGTACGTTATAGTACATAACGTTATACGTTAATACGTAATAGTATATAACGTTATACGTCATTACGTAATATTTTATAACGTTATACGTTATTACGTAATAGTATATAACGTTATACGTCATTACGTAATAGCTTATAAAGTTATACTTAATTACGTAATAGTATATAACGTTATACGTTATTACGTAATAGTATATAACGTTATACGTTATTACGTAGTAGTATATTACGTTATACGTTAGTACGTAATAGGATATAACGTTATTCGTTATAAGGTAACACTACATAACGTTATACGTCATAAGGTAATACTACATAACGTTATACGTCATTACCTAATAGTATATAACGTTATACGTCATTACGTAATAGTATATACCGTTATACGTTATTACGTAATAGTATATTACGTTATACGTCATTGCGTAATAGTATATAATGTTATACGTCATTACGTAATAGTATATAACGTTATACGTTATTACGTAATAGTATATAACGTTATACGTCATTGCGTAATAGTATATAACGTTATACGTTATTACGTAATAGTTTATATCGTTATACGTCATTACGTAATAGTATATACCGTTATACGTTAGTACGTAATAGTATATAACGTTATATGTCATTGCGTAGTAGTATATAATGTTATACGGCATTACGTAATAGTATATAACGTTATACGTCATTACGTAATAGTATATACCGTTATACGTTATTACGTAATAGTATATAACGTTATACGTCATTACGTAATAGTTTATAACGTTATACGTCATTACGTAATAGTATATACCGTTATACGTTATTACGTAATAGTATATTACGTTATACGTTAGTACGTAATAGTATATAACGTTGTACGTTATTACGTAATTGTATATTACGTTATACGTCATTGCGTAATAGTATATAATGTTATACGTCATTACGTAATAGTATATTACGTTATACCTCATTGCGTAGTAGTATATAATGTTATACGTCATTACGTAATAGTATATAACGTTATACGTCATTACGTAATAGTATATACCGTTATACGTTATTACGTAATAGTATATAACGTTATACGTCATTACGTAATATTTTATAACGTTATACGTTATTACGTAATAGTATATAACGTTATACGTCATTACGTAATAGTTTATAACGTTATACTTAATTACGTAATAGTATATAACGTTATACGTTATTACGTAATAGTATATAACGTTATACGTTATTACGTAGTAGTATATTACGTTATACGTTAGTACGTAATAGGATATAACGTTATTCGTTATATGGTAATACTACATAACGTTATACGTCATAAGGTAATTCTACGTAACGTTATACGTCATTACCTAATAGTATATAACGTTATACGTCATTACGTAATAGTATATACCGTTATACGTTATTACGTAATAGTATATTACGTTATACGTCATTGCGTAATAGTATATAATGTTATACGTCATTACGTAATAGTATATACCGTTATACGTGATTACGTAATAGTATATTACGCTATACATCATTGCGTAATAGTATATAATGTTATACGTCATTACGTAATAGTATATAACGTTATACGTTATTACGTAATAGTATATAACGTTATACGTCATTACGTAATAGTATATAACGTTATACGTTATTACGTAATAGTTTATATCGTTATACGTCATTACGTAATAGTATATACCGTTATACGTTATTACGCAATAGTATATTACGTTATACGTCATTGCGTAATAGTATATAATAATAGTAATAATATATACGTTATTACGTAATAGTATATAACGTTATACGTCATTACGTATTTGTTTATAACGTTATACGTTAGTACGTAGTAGTATATAACGTTATGCGTTATAAGGTAATACTACATAACGTGATACTTCACAACGTAATACTATATAACGATATACGTTAGTACGTAATAGTATATAACGTTATACGTTATTACGTAATAGTGTATAACGTTATACGTTATTACGTAATAGTATATAACGTTGTACGTCATTACGTAATAGTTTATAACGTTATACGTTATTACGTAATAGTATATAACGTTATACGTTATTACGTAATAGTATAATACGTTATACGTTAGTACGTAATAGTATATTTCGTTATACGTAATCAGGTAATACTGTATAACGTTACACGTCAGTACGTTATAGTACATAACGTTATACGTTATTTCGTGATAGTATAATACGTTATATGTTAGTACGTAATAGTATATAACGTTATACGTAATCAGGTAATACTGTATAACGTTACACGTCAGTACGTTATAGTACATAACGTCATACGTTAATACGTAATAGTATATAACGTTATACGTCATTACGTAATATTTTATAAGTTATACGTTATTACGTAATAGTATATAACGTTATACGTCATTACGTAATAGCTTATAACGTTATACTTAATTACGTAATAGTATATAACGTTATACGTTATTACGTAATAGTATATAACGTTATACGTTATTACGTAGTAGTATATTACGTTATACGTTAGTACGTAGTAGTATATAACGTTATACGTCATTACGTAATAGTTTATAACGTTATACGTTAGTACGTAGTAGTATATAACGTTATGCGTTATAAGGTAATACTACATAACGTGATACTTCACAACGTAATACTATATAACGATATACGTTAGTACGTAATTGTATATAACGTTATACGTTATTACGTAATAGTATATAACGTTATACGTTATTACGTAATAGTATATAACGTTGTACGTCATTACGTAATAGTTTATAACGTTATACGTTAATACGTTATAGTATATAACGTTATACGTTATTACGTAATAGTATAATACGTTATACGTTAGTACGTAATAGTATATAACGTTATACGTAATCAGGTAATACTGTATAACGTTACACGTCAGTACGTTATAGTACATAACGTTATACGTTATTACGTAATAGTATAATACGTTATACGTCATTGCGTAATAGTATATAATGTTATACGTCATTCCGTAATAGTATATAACGTTATACGTCATTACGTAATAGTATATACCGTTATACGTTATTACGTAATAGTATATTACGTTATACGTCATTGCGTAATAGTATATAATGTTATACGTCATTACGTAATAGTATATAACGTTATACGTTATTACGTAATAGTATATAACGTTATACGTCATTGCGTAATAGTATATAACGTTATACGTTATTACGTAATAGTTTATATCGTTATACGTCATTACGTAATAGTATATACCGTTATACGTTATTGCGCAATAGTATATTACGTTATACGTCATTGCGTAATAGTATATAATGTTATACGTCATTCCGTAATAGTATATAACGTTATACGTCATTACGTAATAGTATATAACGTTATACGTTATTACGTAATAATATATAACGTTATACGTCATTACGTAATAGTTTATAACGTTATACGTTATTACGTAATAGTATATAACGTTATACGTTATTACGTAATAGTATAACACGTTATACGTTAGTACGTAATAGTATATAACGTTATATGTCATTGCGTAGTAGTATATAATGTTATACGGCATTACGTAATAGTATATAACGTTATACGTCATTACGTAATAGTATATACCGTTATACGTTATTACGTAATAGTATATAACGTTATACGTCATTACGTAATAGTTTATAACGTTATACGTTATTACGTAATAGTATAATACGTTATACGTTAGTACGTAATAGTATATAACGTTGTACGTAATCAGGTAATACTGTATAACGTTACATGTCAGTACGTTGTAGTACATAACGTTATACGTTAATACGTAATAGTATATAACGTTATACGGCATTACGTAATAGTCTATAACGTTATACGTTATTACGTAATAGTATATAACGTTATACGTCATTACGTAATAGTTTATAACGTTATACGTTAGTACGTAGTAGTATATAACGTTATACGTCATTACGTAATAGTTTATAACGTTATACGTTAGTACGTAGTAGTATATAACGTTATGCGTTATAAGGTAATACTACATAACGTGATACTTCACAACGTAATACTATATAACGATATACGTTAGTACGTAATTGTATATAACGTTATACGTTATTACGTAATAGTATATAACGTTATACGTTATTACGTAATAGTATATAACGTTGTACGTCATTACGTAATAGTTTATAACGTTATACGTTAATACGTTATAGTATATAACGTTATACGTTATTACGTAATAGTATAATACGTTATACGTTAGTACGTAATAGTATATAACGTTATACGTAATCAGGTAATACTGTATAACGTTACACGTCAGTACGTTATAGTACATAACGTTATACGTTAATACGTAATAGTATATAACGTTATACGTCATTACGTAATATTTTATAACGTTATACGTTATTACGTAATAGTATATAACGTTATACGTTATTACGTAATAGTATATAACGTTATACGTTATTACGTAATAGTATAACACGTTATACGTTAGTACGTAATAGTATATAACGTTATATGTCATTGCGTAGTAGTATATAATGTTATACGGCATTACGTAATAGTATATAACGTTATACGTCATTACGTAATAGTATATACCGTTATACGTTATTACGTAATAGTATATAACGTTATACGTCATTACGTAATAGTTTATAACGTTATACGTTATTACGTAATAGTATAATACGTTATACGTTAGTACGTAATAGTATATAACGTTGTACGTAATCAGGTAATACTGTATAACGTTACATGTCAGTACGTTGTAGTACATAACGTTATACGTTAATACGTAATAGTATATAACGTTATACGGCATTACGTAATAGTCTATAACGTTATACGTTATTACGTAATCGTATATAACGTTATACATTATTACGTAGTAGTATATTACGTTATACGTTAGTACGTAATAGTATATTACGTTATACGTTAGTACGTAATAGGATATAACGTTATTCGTTATAAGGTAATACTTCATAACGTTATACGTCATAAGGTAATACTACATAACGTTATACGTCATTACCTAATAGTATATAACGTTATACGTCATTACGTAATAGTATATACCGTTATACGTTATTACGTAATAGTATATTACGTTATACGTCATTGCATAATAGTATATAATGTTATACGTCATTACGTAATAGTATATAACGTTATACGTCATTACGTAATAGTATATAACGTTATACGTTATTACGTAATAGTATATAACGTTATACGTCATTACGTAGTTGTTTATAACGTTATACGTTATTACGTAATAGTATATAACGTTATACGTTATTACGTAATAGTATAATACGTTATACGTTAGTACGTAATAGTATATAACGTTATACGTAATCAGGTAATACTGTATAACGTTACACGTCAGTACGTTATAGTACATAACGTTATACGTTAATACGTAATAGTATATAACGTTATACGTCATTACGTAATATTTTATAACGTTATACGTCATTACGTAATACTTTATAACGTTATACGTTATTACGTAATAGTATATAACGTTATACGTTATTACGTAATAGTATAATACGTTATACGTTAGTACGTAATAGTATATAACGTTATACGTCATTGCGTAGTAGTATATAATGTTATACGTCATTACGTAATAGTATATAACGTTATACGTTATTACGTAATAATATATAACGTTATACGTCATTACGTAATAGTTTATAACGTTATACGTTATTACGTAATAGTATATAACGTTATACGTTATTACGTAATAGTATAACACGTTATACGTCATTACGTAATAGTATATAACGTTATATGTCATTGCGTAGTAGTATATAATGTTATACGGCATTACGTAATAGTATATAACGTTATACGTTATTACGTAATAGTATATAACGTTATACGTTATTACGTAATAGTATAACACGTTATACGTTAGTACGTAATAGTATATAACGTTATATGTCATTGCGTAGTAGTATATAATGTTATACGGCATTACGTAATAGTATATAACGTTATACGTCATTACGTAATAGTATATACCGTTATACGTTATTACGTAATAGTATATAACGTTATACGTCATTACGTAATAGTTTATAACGTTATACGTTATTACGTAATAGTATAATACGTTATACGTTAGTATGTAATAGTATATAACGTTGTACGTAATCAGGTAATACTGTATAACGTTACATGTCAGTACGTTGTAGTACATAACGTTATACGTTAATACGTAATAGTATATAACGTTATACGGCATTACGTAATAGTCTATAACGTTATACGTTATTACGTAATCGTATATAACGTTATACATTATTACGTAGTAGTATATTACGTTATACGTTAGTACGTAATAGTATATTACGTTATACGTTAGTACGTAATAGGATATAACGTTATTCGTTATAAGGTAATACTTCATAACGTTATACGTCATAAGGTAATACTACATAACGTTATACGTCATTACCTAATAGTATATAACGTTATACGTCATTACGTAATAGTATATACCGTTATACGTTATTACGTAATAGTATATTACGTTATACGTCATTGCATAATAGTATATAATGTTATACGTCATTACGTAATAGTATATAACGTTATACGTCATTACGTAATAGTATATAACGTTATACGTTATTACGTAATAGTATATAACGTTATACGTCATTACGTAATTGTTTATAACGTTATACGTTATTACGTAATAGTATATAACGTTATACGTTATTACGTAATAGTATAATACGTTATACGTTAGTACGTAATAGTATATAACGTTATACGTAATCAGGTAATACTGTATAACGTTACACGTCAGTACGTTATAGTACATAACGTTATACGTTAATACGTAATAGTATATAACGTTATACGTCATTACGTAATATTTTATAACGTTATACGTCATTACGTAATACTTTATAACGTTATACGTTATTACGTAATAGTATATAACGTTATACGTTATTACGTAATAGTATAATACGTTATACGTTAGTACGTAATAGTATATAACGTTATACGTCATTGCGTAGTAGTATATAATGTTATACGTCATTACGTAATAGTATATAACGTTATACGTCATTGCGTAATAGTATATAACGTTATACGTTATTACGTAATAGTTTATATCGTTATACGTCATTACGTAATAGTATATACCGTTATACGTTATTGCGCAATAGTATATTACGTTATACGTCATTGCGTAATAGTATATAATGTTATACGTCATTCCGTAATAGTATATAACGTTATACGTCATTACGTAATAGTATATAACGTTATACGTTATTACGTAATAATATATAACGTTATACGTCATTACGTAATAGTTTATAACGTTATACGTTATTACGTAATAGTATATAACGTTATACGTTATTACGTAATAGTATAACACGTTATACGTTAGTACGTAATAGTATATAACGTTATATGTCATTGCGTAGTAGTATATAATGTTATACGGCATTACGTAATAGTATATAACGTTATACGTCATTACGTAATAGTATATACCGTTATACGTTATTACGTAATAGTATATAACGTTATACGTCATTGCGTTATAGTATATAATAATAGTAATAATATATACGTTATTACGTAATAGTATATAACGTTATACGTCATTGCGTAATAGTATATAACGTTATACGTCATTACGTAATAGTATATAATGTTATACGTCATTACGTAATAGTATATAACGTTATACGTCATTACGTAATAGTATATACCGTTATACGTTAGTACGTAATAGTATATAACGTTATACGTAATCAGGTAATACTGTATAACGTTACACGTCAGTACGTTGTAGTACATAACGTTATACGTTAATACGTAATAGTATATAACGTTATACGGCATTACGTAATAGTCTATAACGGTATACGTTATTACGTAATAGTATATAACGTTATACGTTATTACGTAGTAGTATTATACGTTATACGTCATTGCGTAATAGTATATTACGTTATACGTTAGTACGTAATAGGATATAACGTTATACGTCATTACGTAATAGTATATACCGTTATACGTTATTACGTAATAGTATATTACGTTATACGTCATTGCGTAATAGTATATAATGTTATACGTCATTACGTAATAGTATATAACGTTATACGTTATTACGTAATAGTATATAACGTTATACGTCATTACGTAATAGTATATAACGTTATACGTCATTACGTAATAGTATATACCGTTATACGTTATTACGTAATAGTATATAACGTTATACGTCATTACGTAATAATTTATAACGTTATACGTTATTACGTAATAGTATATAACGTTATACGTTATTACGTAATAGTATAATACGTTATACGTTAGTACGTAATAGTATATAACGTTATACGTAATCAGGTAATACTGTATAACGTTACACGTCAGTACGTTATAGTACATAACGTTATACGTTAGTACGTAATAGTATATACCGTTATACGTTATTACGTAATAGTATATAACGTTATACGTCATTACGTAATAGTATATAACGTTATACGTCATTACGTAATAGTTTATAACGTTATACGTTATTACGTAATAGTATAATACGTTATACGTTAGTACGTAATAGTATATAACGTTATACGTAATCAGGTAATACTGTATAACGTTACACGTCAGTACGTTATAGTACATAACGTTATACGTTAATACGTAATAGTATATAACGTTATACGGCATTACGTAATAGTCTATAACGTTATACGTTATTACGTAATAGTATATAACGTTATACGTTATTACGTAGTAGTATATTACGTTATACGTTAGTACGTAATAGTATATAACGTTATACGTTAATACGTAATAGTATATAATGTTATACGTCATTACGTAATAGTATATAACGTTATACGTCATTACGTAATAGTATATACCGTTATACGTTATTACGTAATAGTATATTACGTTATACGTTAGTACGTAGTAGTATATAACGTTGTACGTTATTACGTAATTGTATATTACGTTATACGTCATTGCGTAATAGTATATAATGTTATACGTCATTACGTAATAGTATATTACGTTATACCTCATTGCGTAGTAGTATATAATGTTATACGTCATTACGTAATAGTATATAACGTTATACGTCATTACGTAATAGTATATACCGTTATACGTTATTACGTAATAGTATATAACGTTATACGTCATTACGTAATAGTTTATAACGTTATACGTTAGTACGTAGTAGTATATAACGTTATGCGTTATAAGGTAATACTACATAACGTGATACTTCACAACGTAATACTATATAACGATATACGTTATTACGTAATAGTATAATACGTTATATGTTAGTACGTAATAGTATATAACGTTATACGTAATCAGGTAATACTGTATAACGTTACACGTCAGTACGTTATAGTACATAACGTTATACGTTAATACGTAATAGTATATAACGTTATACGTCATTACGTAATATTTTATAACGTTATACGTTATTACGTAATAGTATATAACGTTATACGTCATTACGTAATAGTTTATAACGTTATACTTAATTACGTAATAGTATATAACGTTATACGTTATTACGTAATAGTATATAACGTTATACGTTATTACGTAGTAGTATATTACGTTATACGTTAGTACGTAATAGGATATAACGTTATTCGTTATATGGTAATACTACATAACGTTATACGTCATAAGGTAATTCTACGTAACGTTATACGTCATTACCTAAAAGTATATAACGTTATACGTCATTACGTAATAGTATATACCGTTATACGTTATTACGTAATAGTATATTACGTTATACGTCATTGCGTAATAGTATATAATGTTATACGTCATTACGTAATAGTTTATAACGTTATACGGCATTACGTAATAGTCTATAACGTTATACGTTATTACGTAATAGTATATAACGTTATACATTATTACGTAGTAGTATATTACGTTATACGTTAGTACGTAATAGTATAATACGTTATACGTTAGTACGTAATAGTATATAACGTTATACGTAATCAGGTAATACTGTATAACGTTACACGTCAGTACGTTATAGTACATAACGTTATACGTTAATACGTAATAGTATATAACTTTATACGGCATTACGTAATAGTATATAACGTTATACGTTATTACGTAGTAGTATAGTACGTTATACGTTAGTACGTAATAGGATATAACGTTATTCCTTATAAGGTAATACTTCATAACGTTATACGTCATTACGTAATAGTATATAACGTTATACGTCATTACGTAATAGTATATAACGTTATACGTTATTACGTAGTAATATATAACGTTATACGTCATTACGTAATATTTTATAACGTTATACGTTATTACGTAATAGTATATAACGTTATACGTTATTACGTAATAGTATAATACGTTATACGTTAGTACGTAATAGTATATAACGTTATACGTCATTGCGTAGTAGTATATAATGTTATACGTCACTACGTAATAGTCTATAACGTTATACGTTATTACGTAATAGTATATAACGTTATACATTATTACGTAGTAGTATATTACGTTATACATTATTACGTAGTAGTATATTACGTTATACGTTAGTACGTAATAGTATAATACGTTATACGTTGGTACGTAATAGTATATAACGTTATACGTAATCAGGTAATACTGTATAACGTTACACGTCAGTACGTTATCGTACATAACGTTATACGTTAATACGTAATAGTATATAACGTTATTCGGCATTACGTAATAGTCTATAACGTTATACGTTATTACGTAATAGTATATAACGTTATACATTATTACGTAGTAGTATATTACGTTATACGTTAGTACGTAATAGTATAATACGTTATACGTTAGTACGTAATAGTATATAACGTTATACGTAATCAGGTAATACTGTATAACGTTACACGTCAGTACGTTATAGTACATAACGTTATACGTTAATACGTAATAGTATATAACGTTATACGATATTACGTATCAGTATATAACGTTACACGTTATTACGTAATAGTATATAACGTTATACGTCATTACGTAATAGTTTATAACGTTATACGTTAGTACGTAATAGGATATAACGTTATACGTTAGTACGTAATAGGATATAACGTTATACGTCATTACGTAATAGTCTATAACGTTATACGTTATTACGTAATAGTATATAACGTTATACATTATTACGTAGTAGTATATTACGTTATACGTTAGTACGTAATAGTATAATACGTTATACGTTAGTACGTAATAGTATATAACGTTATACGTAATCAGGTAATACTGTATAACGTTACACGTCAGTACGTTATAGTACATAACGTTATACGTTAATACGTAATAGTATATAACGTTATACGGCATTACGTAATAGTCTATAACGTTATACGTTATTACGTAATAGTATATAACGTTATACGTTATTACGTAGTAGTATATTACGTTATACGTTAGTACGTAATAGGATATAACGTTATACGTCATTACGTAATAGTATATACCGTTATACGTTATTACGTAATAGTATATAACGTTACACTTCATTACGTAATAGTATATACCGTTATACGTTATTACGTAATAGTATATTACGTTATACGTTAGTACGTAATAGGATATAACGTTATACGTTATACGGTAATACTGCATAACGTTATACGTCATAAGGTAATACTACATAACGTTATACGTCATTACGTAATAGTATATACCGTTATACGTGATTACGTAATAGTATATTACGTTATACATCATTGCGTAATAGTATATAATGTTATACGTCATTACGTAATAGTATATAACGTTATACGTTATTACGTAATAGTATATAACGTTATACGTCATTACGTAATAGTATATAACGTTATACGTTATTACGTAATAGTTTATATCGTTATACGTCATTACGTAATAGTATATACCGTTATACGTTATTACGCAATAGTATATTACGTTATACGTCATTGCGTAATAGTATATAATAATAGTAATAATATATACGTTATTACGTAATAGTATATAACGTTATACGTCATTACGTATTTGTTTATAACGTTATACGTTAGTACGTAGTAGTATATAACGTTATGCGTTATAAGGTAATACTACATAACGTGATACTTCACAACGTAATACTATATAACGATATACGTTAGTACGTAATAGTATATAACGTTATACGTTATTACGTAATAGTGTATAACGTTATACGTTATTACGTAATAGTATATAACGTTGTACGTCATTACGTAATAGTTTATAACGTTATACGTTATTACGTAATAGTATATAACGTTATACGTTATTACGTAATAGTATAATACGTTATACGTTAGTACGTAATAGTATATAACGTTATACGTAATCAGGTAATACTGTATAACGTTACACGTCAGTACGTTATAGTACATAACGTTATACGTTATTACGTGATAGTATAATACGTTATATGTTAGTACGTAATAGTATATAACGTTATACGTAATCAGGTAATACTGTATAACGTTAAACGTCAGTACGTTATAGTACATAACGTTATACGTTAATACGTAATAGTATATAACGTTATACGTCATTACGTAATATTTTATAACGTTATACGTTATTACGTAATAGTATATAACGTTATACGTCATTACGTAATAGCTTATAACGTTATACTTAATTACGTAATAGTATATAACGTTATACGTTATTACGTAATAGTATATAACGTTATACGTTATTACGTAGTAGTATATTACGTTATACGTTAGTACGTAATAGGATATAACGTTATTCGTTATAAGGTAATACTACATAACGTTATACGTCATAAGGTAATACTACATAACGTTATACGTCATTACCTAATAGTATATAACGTTATACGTCATTACGTAACAGTATATACCGTTATACGTTATTACGTAATAGTATATTACGTTATACGTCATTGCGTAATAGTATATAATGTTATACGTCATTACGTAATAGTATATAACGTTATACGTTATTACGTAATAGTATATAACGTTATACGTCATTGCGTAATAGTATATAACGTTATACGTTATTACGTAATAGTTTATATCGTTATACGTCATTACGTAATAGTATATACCGTTATACGTTATTGCGCAATAGTATATTACGTTATACGTCATTGCGTAATAGTATATAATGTTATACGTCATTCCGTAATAGTATATAACGTTATACGTCATTACGTAATAGTATATAACGTTATACGTTATTACGTAATAATATATAACGTTATACGTCATTACGTAATAGTTTATAACGTTATACGTTATTACGTAATAGTATATAACGTTATACGTTATTACGTAATAGTATAACACGTTATACGTTAGTACGTAATAGTATATAACGTTATATGTCATTGCGTAGTAGTATATAATGTTATACGGCATTACGTAATAGTATATAACGTTATACGTCATTACGTAATAGTATATACCGTTATACGTTATTACGTAATAGTATATTACGTTATACGTTATTACGTAATAGTATATAACGTTATACGTTATTACGTAGTAGTATATTACGTTATACGTTAGTACGTAATAGGATATAACGTTATTCGTTATAAGGTAATACTACATAACGTTATACGTCATAAGGTAATACTACATAACGTTATACGTCATTACCTAATAGTATATAACGTTATACGTCATTACGTAACAGTATATACCGTTATACGTTATTACGTAATAGTATATTACGTTATACGTCATTGCGTAATAGTATATAATGTTATACGTCATTACGTAATAGTATATAACGTTATACGTTATTACGTAATAGTATATAACGTTATACGTCATTGCGTAATAGTATATAACGTTATACGTTATTACGTAATAGTTTATATCGTTATACGTCATTACGTAATAGTATATACCGTTATACGTTATTGCGCAATAGTATATTACGTTATACGTCATTGCGTAATAGTATATAATGTTATACGTCATTCCGTAATAGTATATAACGTTATACGTCATTACGTAATAGTATATAACGTTATACGTTATTACGTAATAATATATAACGTTATACGTCATTGCGTAGTAGTATATAATGTTATACGGCATTACGTAATAGTATATAACGTTATACGTCATTACGTAATAGTATATACCGTTATACGTTATTACGTAATAGTATATAACGTTATACGTCATTGCGTTATAGTATATAATAATAGTAATAATATATACGTTATTACGTAATAGTATATAACGTTATACGTCATTACGTATTTGTTTATAACGTTATACGTTAGTACGTAGTAGTATATAACGTTATGCGTTATAAGGTAATACTACATAACGTGATACTTCACAACGTAATACTATATAACGATATACGTTAGTACGTAATAGTATATAACGTTATACGTTATTACGTAATAGTGTATAACGTTATACGTTATTACGTAATAGTATAATACGTTATACGTTAGTACGTAATAGTATATAACGTTATACGTAATCAGGTAATACTGTATAACGTTACACGTCAGTACGTTATAGTACATAACGTTATACGTTATTACGTGATAGTATAATACGTTATATGTTAGTACGTAATAGTATATAACGTTATACGTAATCAGGTAATACTGTATAACGTTACACGTCAGTACGTTATAGTACATAACGTTATACGTTAATACGTAATAGTATATAACGTTATACGTCATTACGTAATATTTTATAACGTTATACGTTATTACGTAATAGTATATAACGTTATACGTCATTACGTAATAGCTTATAAAGTTATACTTAATTACGTAATAGTATATAACGTTAAACGTTATTACGTAATAGTATATAACGTTATACGTTATTACGTAGTAGTATATTACGTTATACGTTAGTACGTAATAGGATATAACGTTATTCGTTATAAGGTAATACTACACAACGTTATACGTCATAAGGTAATACTACATAACGTTATACGTCATTACCTAATAGTATATAACGTTATACGTAATTACGTAATAGTATATACCGTTATCCGTTATTACGTAATAGTATATTACGTTATACGTCATTGCGTAATAGTATATAATGTTATACGTCATTACGTAATAGTATATAACATTATACGTTATTACGTAATAGTATATAACGTTATACGTCATTGCGTAATAGTACATAACGTTATACGTTATTACGTAATAGTTTATATCGTTATACGTCATTACGTAATAGTATATACCGTTATACGTTATTGCGCAATAGTATATTACGTTATACGTCATTACGTAATAATTTATAACGTTATACTTAATTACGTAATAGTATATAACGTTATACGTTATTACGTAATAGTATATTACGTTATACGTCATTGCATAATAGTATATAATGTTATACGTCATTGCATAATAGTATATAATGTTATACGTCATTACGTAATAGTATATAACGTTATACGTTATTACGTAATAGTATATAACGTTATACGTCATTACGTAATAGTATATACCGTTATACGTTAATACGTAATAGTATATAACGTTATACGGCATTACGTAATAGTCTATAACGTTATACGTTATTACGTAATCGTATATAACGTTATACATTATTACGTAGTAGTATATTACGTTATACGTTAGTACGTAATAGTATATTACGTTATACGTTAGTACGTAATAGGATATAACGTTATTCGTTATAAGGTAATACTT
Source organism: Bombus pascuorum (assembly GCF_905332965.1). Taxonomy (NCBI): domain Eukaryota; kingdom Metazoa; phylum Arthropoda; class Insecta; order Hymenoptera; family Apidae; genus Bombus; species Bombus pascuorum. The sequence goes on along the minus strand of NW_026869731.1, from coordinate 653,250 downwards.
CATAACGTTATACGTCATAAGGTAATACTACATAACGTTATACGTCATTACCTAATAGTATATAACGTTATACGTCATTACGTAATAGTATATACCGTTATACGTTATTACGTAATAGTATATTACGTTATACGTCATTGCATAATAGTATATAATGTTATACGTCATTACGTAATAGTATATAACGTTATACGTTATTACGTAATAGTATATAACGTTATACGTCATTACGTAATAGTATATACCGTTATATGTTATTACGTAATAGTATATTACGTTATACGTCATTGCGTAATAGTATATAATGTTATACGTCATTACGTAATAGTATATAACGTTATACGTAATTACGTAATAATTTATAACGTTATACTTAATTACGTAATAGTATATAACGTTATACGTTATTACGTAATAGTATATAACGTTATACGTCATTGCGTATTTGTTTATAACGTTATACGTTAGTACGTAGTAGTATATAACGTTATACGTCATTACGTAATAGTATATAACGTTATACGTCATTACGTAATAGTTTATAACGTTATACGTTATTACGTAATAGTATAATACGTTATACGTTAGTACGTAATAGTATATAACGTTATACGTAATCAGGTAATACTGTATAACGTTACACGTCAGTACGTTATAGTACATAACGTTATACGTTAATACTTAATAGTATATAACGTTATACGGCATTACGTAATAGTCTATAACGTTATACGTAATTACGTAATAGTATATAACGTTATACGTTATTACGTAATAGTATATAACGTTATACGTCATTGCGTAATAGTATATAACGTTATACGTTAGTACGTAATAGTATATAACGTTATAAGTCATTTCGTAATAGTATATTACATTATACGTTATTACGTAATGGTATATAACGTTATATGGTAGTACGTAATAGTATATAACGTTATACGTTACTACGTAATAGTATATTACGTTATACGTTAGTACGTAATAGGATATAACGTTATTCGTTATAAGGTAATACTTCATAACGTTATACGTCATAAGGTAATACTACATAACGTTATACGTCATTACCTAATAGTATATAACGTTATACGTTATTACGTAATAGTATATAACGTTATACGTCATTGCGTAATAGTATATAACGTTATACGTTAGTACGTAATAGTATATAACGTTATAAGTCATTTCGTAATAGTATATTACATTATACGTTATTACGTAATGGTATATAACGTTATATGGTAGTACGTAATAGTATATAACGTTATACGTTACTACGTAATAGTATATAACGTTATACGTTATTACGTAATAGTATATAACGTTATACGTTATTACGTAATAGTATATAACGTTATACGTTATTACGTAATAGTATATAACGTTATACGTCATTGCGTATTTGTTTATAACGTTATACGTTAGTACGTAGTAGTATATAACGTTATACGTCATTACGTAATAGTATATAACGTTATACGTCATTACGTAATAGTTTATAACGTTATACGTTATTACGTAATAGTATAATACGTTATACGTTAGTACGTAATAGTATATAACGTTATACGTAATCAGGTAATACTGTATAACGTTACACGTCAGTACGTTATAGTACATAACGTTATACGTTAATACTTAATAGTATATAACGTTATACGGCATTACGTAATAGTCTATAACGTTATACGTAATTACGTAATAGTATATAACGTTATACGTTATTACGTAATAGTATATAACGTTATACGTCATTGCGTAATAGTATATAACGTTATACGTTAGTACGTAATAGTATATAACGTTATAAGTCATTTCGTAATAGTATATTACATTATACGTTATTACGTAATGGTATATAACGTTATATGGTAGTACGTAATAGTATATAACGTTATACGTTACTACGTAATAGTATATTACGTTATACGTTAGTACGTAATAGGATATAACGTTATTCGTTATAAGGTAATACTTCATAACGTTATACGTCATAAGGTAATACTACATAACGTTATACGTCATTACCTAATAGTATATAACGTTATACGTTATTACGTAATAGTATATAACGTTATACGTCATTGCGTAATAGTATATAACGTTATACGTTAGTACGTAATAGTATATAACGTTATAAGTCATTTCGTAATAGTATATTACATTATACGTTATTACGTAATGGTATATAACGTTATATGGTAGTACGTAATAGTATATAACGTTATACGTTACTACGTAATAGTATATAACGTTATACGTTATTACGTAATAGTATATAACGTTATACGTTATTACGTAATAGTATATTACGTTATACGTCATTGCCTAATAGTATATAATGTTATACGTCATTACGTAATAGCATATAACGTTATACGTTATTACGTAATAGTCTATAGCGTTATACGTTATTACGTAATAGTATATTACGTTATACGTGAGTACGTAATAGTATATAACGTTGTACGTTATTACGTAATAGTATATAACGTTATACGTCATTACGTAATAGTATATACCTTTATACGTTATTACGTAATAGTATATTACGTTATACGTCATTGCGTAATAGTATATAATGTTATACGTCATTACGTAATAGTATATAACGTTATACGTCATAACGTAATAGTATATACCGTTATACGTCATTAAGTAATAGTATACACCGTTATACGTTACTACGTAATAGTATATTAGGTTATACGTTAGTACGTAATAGTATATAACGTTATACGTTATAAGGTAATACTACATAACGTTACACGTCATAAGGAAATACTACATAACGTTATACGTCATAAGGTAATACTACATAACGTTATACTTCATTATGTAATAGTATATACCGTTATACGTTATTACGCAATAGTATATAACGTTATACGTTATTACGTATATTATATATCGTTATACGTTATTACGTAATTCTTTATAACGTTATACGTTAGTACGTAATAGTATATAACGTTATACGTTATAAGGTAATACTACATAACGTTACACGTCATAAGGAAATACTACATAACGTTATACGTCATAAGGTAATACTACATAACGTTATACGTCATTACGTATTAGTTTATAACGTTATACGTTATTACGTAATAGTATATAACGTTATACGTTATTACGTAATAGTATAATACGTTATACGTTAGTACGTAATAGTTTATATCGTTATACGTCATTACGTAATAGTATATACCGTTATACGTTATTACGTAATAGTATATTACGTTATACGTTATTACGTAATAGTATATTACGTTATACGTCATTGCGTAATAGTATATACCGTTATACGTTATTACGTAATAGTATATAACGTTATACGTCATTACGTAATAGTCTATACCGTTATACGTCATTACGTAATAGTTTATAACGTTATACGTTGTTACGTAATAGTATATAACGTTATACGTTATTACGTAATAGTATAATACGTTATACGTTAGTACGTAATAGTATATAACGTTATACGTAATCAGGTAATACTGTATAACGTTACACGTCAGTACGTTATAGTACATAACGTTATACGTTAGTACGTAATAGTATATAACGTTATACCTTAGTACGTAATAGTCTATAACGTTATACGTTATTACGTAATAGTATATAACGTTATACGTTATTACGTAGTAGTATATTACGTTATACGTAATTACGTAATAGTATATACCGTTATACGTTATTACGTAATAGTATATTACGTTATACGTCATTGCGTAATAGTATATAATGTTATACGTCATTACGTAATAGTATATAACATTATACGTTATTACGTAATAGTATATAACGTTATACGTCATTGCGTAATAGTACATAACGTTATACGTTATTACGTAATAGTTTATATCGTTATACGTCATTACGTAATAGTATATACCGTTATACGTTATTGCGCAATAGTATATTACGTTATACGTCATTACGTAATAATTTATAACGTTATACTTAATTACGTAATAGTATATAACGTTATACGTTATTACGTAATAGTATATTACGTTATACGTCATTGCATAATAGTATATAATGTTATACGTCATTGCATAATAGTATATAATGTTATACGTCATTACGTAATAGTATATAACGTTATACGTTATTACGTAATAGTATATAACGTTATACGTCATTACGTAATAGTATATACCGTTATACGTTAATACGTAATAGTATATAACGTTATACGGCATTACGTAATAGTCTATAACGTTATACGTTATTACGTAATCGTATATAACGTTATACATTATTACGTAGTAGTATATTACGTTATACGTTAGTACGTAATAGTATATTACGTTATACGTTAGTACGTAATAGGATATAACGTTATTCGTTATAAGGTAATACTTCATAACGTTATACGTCATAAGGTAATACTACATAACGTTATACGTCATTACCTAATAGTATATAACGTTATACGTCATTACGTAATAGTATATACCGTTATACGTTATTACGTAATAGTATATTACGTTATACGTCATTGCATAATAGTATATAATGTTATACGTCATTACGTAATAGTATATAACGTTATACGTTATTACGTAATAGTATATAACGTTATACGTCATTACGTAATAGTATATACCGTTATATGTTATTACGTAATAGTATATTACGTTATACGTCATTGCGTAATAGTATATAATGTTATACGTCATTACGTAATAGTATATAACGTTATACGTAATTACGTAATAATTTATAACGTTATACTTAATTACGTAATAGTATATAACGTTATACGTTATTACGTAATAGTATATAACGTTATACGTCATTGCGTATTTGTTTATAACGTTATACGTTAGTACGTAGTAGTATATAACGTTATACGTCATTACGTAATAGTATATAACGTTATACGTCATTACGTAATAGTTTATAACGTTATACGTTATTACGTAATAGTATAATACGTTATACGTTAGTACGTAATAGTATATAACGTTATACGTAATCAGGTAATACTGTATAACGTTACACGTCAGTACGTTATAGTACATAACGTTATACGTTAATACTTAATAGTATATAACGTTATACGGCATTACGTAATAGTCTATAACGTTATACGTAATTACGTAATAGTATATAACGTTATACGTTATTACGTAATAGTATATAACGTTATACGTCATTGCGTAATAGTATATAACGTTATACGTTAGTACGTAATAGTATATAACGTTATAAGTCATTTCGTAATAGTATATTACATTATACGTTATTACGTAATGGTATATAACGTTATATGGTAGTACGTAATAGTATATAACGTTATACGTTACTACGTAATAGTATATTACGTTATACGTTAGTACGTAATAGGATATAACGTTATTCGTTATAAGGTAATACTTCATAACGTTATACGTCATAAGGTAATACTACATAACGTTATACGTCATTACCTAATAGTATATAACGTTATACGTTATTACGTAATAGTATATAACGTTATACGTCATTGCGTAATAGTATATAACGTTATACGTTAGTACGTAATAGTATATAACGTTATAAGTCATTTCGTAATAGTATATTACATTATACGTTATTACGTAATGGTATATAACGTTATATGGTAGTACGTAATAGTATATAACGTTATACGTTACTACGTAATAGTATATAACGTTATACGTTATTACGTAATAGTATATAACGTTATACGTTATTACGTAATAGTATATTACGTTATACGTCATTGCCTAATAGTATATAATGTTATACGTCATTACGTAATAGCATATAACGTTATACGTTATTACGTAATAGTCTATAGCGTTATACGTTATTACGTAATAGTATATTACGTTATACGTGAGTACGTAATAGTATATAACGTTGTACGTTATTACGTAATAGTATATAACGTTATACGTCATTACGTAATAGTATATACCTTTATACGTTATTACGTAATAGTATATTACGTTATACGTCATTGCGTAATAGTATATAATGTTATACGTCATTACGTAATAGTATATAACGTTATACGTCATAACGTAATAGTATATACCGTTATACGTCATTAAGTAATAGTATACACCGTTATACGTTACTACGTAATAGTATATTAGGTTATACGTTAGTACGTAATAGTATATAACGTTATACGTTATAAGGTAATACTACATAACGTTACACGTCATAAGGAAATACTACATAACGTTATACGTCATAAGGTAATACTACATAACGTTATACTTCATTATGTAATAGTATATACCGTTATACGTTATTACGCAATAGTATATAACGTTATACGTTATTACGTATATTATATATCGTTATACGTTATTACGTAATTCTTTATAACGTTATACGTTAGTACGTAATAGTATATAACGTTATACGTTATAAGGTAATACTACATAACGTTACACGTCATAAGGAAATACTACATAACGTTATACGTCATAAGGTAATACTACATAACGTTATACGTCATTACGTATTAGTTTATAACGTTATACGTTATTACGTAATAGTATATAACGTTATACGTTATTACGTAATAGTATAATACGTTATACGTTAGTACGTAATAGTTTATATCGTTATACGTCATTACGTAATAGTATATACCGTTATACGTTATTACGTAATAGTATATTACGTTATACGTTATTACGTAATAGTATATTACGTTATACGTCATTGCGTAATAGTATATACCATTATACGTTATTACGTAATAGTATATAACGTTATACGTCATTACGTAATAGTCTATACCGTTATACGTCATTACGTAATAGTTTATAACGTTATACGTTGTTACGTAATAGTATATAACGTTATACGTTATTACGTAATAGTATAATACGTTATACGTTAGTACGTAATAGTATATAACGTTATACGTAATCAGGTAATACTGTATAACGTTACACGTCAGTACGTTATAGTACATAACGTTATACGTTAGTACGTAATAGTATATAACGTTATACCTTAGTACGTAATAGTCTATAACGTTATACGTTATTACGTAATAGTATATAACGTTATACGTTATTACGTAGTAGTATATTACGTTATACGTAATTACGTAATAGTATATACCGTTATACGTTATTACGTAATAGTATATTACGTTATACGTCATTGCGTAATAGTATATAATGTTATACGTCATTACGTAATAGTATATAACATTATACGTTATTACGTAATAGTATATAACGTTATACGTCATTGCGTAATAGTACATAACGTTATACGTTATTACGTAATAGTTTATATCGTTATACGTCATTACGTAATAGTATATACCGTTATACGTTATTGCGCAATAGTATATTACGTTATACGTCATTACGTAATAATTTATAACGTTATACTTAATTACGTAATAGTATATAACGTTATACGTTATTACGTAATAGTATATTACGTTATACGTCATTGCATAATAGTATATAATGTTATACGTCATTGCATAATAGTATATAATGTTATACGTCATTACGTAATAGTATATAACGTTATACGTTATTACGTAATAGTATATAACGTTATACGTCATTACGTAATAGTATATTACGTTATACGTCATTGCGTAATAGTATATAATGTTATACGTCATTACGTAATAGTATATAACGTTATACGTAATTACGTAATAATTTATAACGTTATACTTAATTACGTAATAGTATATAACGTTATACGTTATTACGTAATAGTATATAACGTTATACGTCATTGCGTATTTGTTTATAACGTTATACGTTAGTACGTAGTAGTATATAACGTTATACGTCATTACGTAATAGTATATAACGTTATACGTCATTACGTAATAGTTTATAACGTTATACGTTATTACGTAATAGTATAATACGTTATACGTTAGTACGTAATAGTATATAACGTTATACGTAATCAGGTAATACTGTATAACGTTACACGTCAGTACGTTATAGTACATAACGTTATACGTTAATACTTAATAGTATATAACGTTATACGGCATTACGTAATAGTCTATAACGTTATACGTAATTACGTAATAGTATATAACGTTATACGTTATTACGTAATAGTATATAACGTTATACGTCATTGCGTAATAGTATATAACGTTATACGTTAGTACGTAATAGTATATAACGTTATAAGTCATTTCGTAATAGTATATTACATTATACGTTATTACGTAATGGTATATAACGTTATATGGTAGTACGTAATAGTATATAACGTTATACGTTACTACGTAATAGTATATTACGTTATACGTTAGTACGTAATAGGATATAACGTTATTCGTTATAAGGTAATACTTCATAACGTTATACGTCATAAGGTAATACTACATAACGTTATACGTCATTACCTAATAGTATATAACGTTATACGTTATTACGTAATAGTATATAACGTTATACGTCATTGCGTAATAGTATATAACGTTATACGTTATTACGTAATAGTATATAACGTTATAAGTCATTTCGTAATAGTATATTACATTATACGTTATTACGTAATGGTATATAACGTTATATGGTAGTACGTAATAGTATATAACGTTATACGTTACTACGTAATAGTATATAACGTTATACGTTATTACGTAATAGTATATAACGTTATACGTTATTACGTAATAGTATATTACGTTATACGTCATTGCCTAATAGTATATAATGTTATACGTCATTACGTAATAGCATATAACGTTATACGTTATTACGTAATAGTCTATAGCGTTATACGTTATTACGTAATAGTATATTACGTTATACGTGAGTACGTAATAGTATATAACGTTGTACGTTATTACGTAATAGTATATAACGTTATACGTCATTACGTAATAGTATATACCTTTATACGTTATTACGTAATAGTATATTACGTTATACGTCATTGCGTAATAGTATATAATGTTATACGTCATTACGTAATAGTATATAACGTTATACGTCATAACGTAATAGTATATACCGTTATACGTCATTAAGTAATAGTATACACCGTTATACGTTACTACGTAATAGTATATTAGGTTATACGTTAGTACGTAATAGTATATAACGTTATACGTTATAAGGTAATACTACATAACGTTACACGTCATAAGGAAATACTACATAACGTTATACGTCATAAGGTAATACTACATAACGTTATACTTCATTATGTAATAGTATATACCGTTATACGTTATTACGCAATAGTATATAACGTTATACGTTATTACGTATATTATATATCGTTATACGTTATTACGTAATTCTTTATAACGTTATACGTTAGTACGTAATAGTATATAACGTTATACGTTATAAGGTAATACTACATAACGTTACACGTCATAAGGAAATACTACATAACGTTATACGTCATAAGGTAATACTACATAACGTTATACGTCATTACGTATTAGTTTATAACGTTATACGTTATTACGTAATAGTATATAACGTTATACGTTATTACGTAATAGTATAATACGTTATACGTTAGTACGTAATAGTTTATATCGTTATACGTCATTACGTAATAGTATATACCGTTATACGTTATTACGTAATAGTATATTACGTTATACGTTATTACGTAATAGTATATTACGTTATACGTCATTGCGTAATAGTCTATACCGTTATACGTCATTACGTAATAGTTTATAACGTTATACGTTGTTACGTAATAGTATATAACGTTATACGTTATTACGTAATAGTATAATACGTTATACGTTAGTACGTAATAGTATATAACGTTATACGTAATCAGGTAATACTGTATAACGTTACACGTCAGTACGTTATAGTACATAACGTTATACGTTAGTACGTAATAGTATATAACGTTATACCTTAGTACGTAATAGTCTATAACGTTATACGTTATTACGTAATAGTATATAACGTTATACGTTATTACGTAGTAGTATATTACGTTATACGTTAGTACGTAATAGGATATAACGTTATTCGTTATAAGGTAATACTACATAACGTCATACGTCATAAGGTAATACTACATAACGTTATACGTCATTACCTAATAGTATATAACGTTATACGCCATTACGTAATAGTATATACCGTTATACGTTATTACGTAATAGTATATTACGTTATACGTCATTGCGTAATAGTATATAATGTTATACGTCATTACGTAATAGTGTATAACGTTATACGTTATTACGTAATAGTATATTACGTTATACGTCATTGCGTAATAGTATATACCGTTATACGTTATTACGCAATAGTATATTACGATATACGGCATTGCGTAATAGTATATAATGTTATACGTCATAAGGAAATACTACCTAACGTTATACGTCATAAGGTAATACTACATAACGTTATACGTCATTACGTAATAGTTTATAACGTTATACGTTATTACGTAATAGTATATAACGTTATACGTTATTACGTAATAGTATAATACGTTATACGTTAGTACGTAATAGTATATAACGTTATACCTAAGTACGTAATAGTCTATAACGTTATACGTTATTACGTAATAGTATATAACGTTATACGTTATTACGTAGTAGTATATTACGTTATACGTTATTACGTAATAGTATATACCGTTATACGTTACTACGTAATAGTATATTAGGTTATACGTTAGTACGTAATAGTATATAACGTTATACGTTATAAGGTAATACTACATAACGTTACACGTCATAAGGAAATACTACATAACGTTATACGTCATAAGGTAATACTACATAACGTTATACGTCATTACGTAATAGTTTATAACGTTATACGTTATTACGTAATAGTATATAACGTTATACGTTATTACGTAATAGTATAATACGTTATACGTTAGTACGTAATAGTATATAACGTTATACGTAATCAGGTTATACTGTATAACGTTACACGTCAGTATGTTATAGTACATAACGTTATACGTTAATACGTAATAGTATATAACGTTATACGGCATTACGAGATAGTCTATAACGTTATACGTTATTACGTAATAGTATATAACGGTATACGTAATTACGTAGTAGTATATTACGTTATACGTTAGTACGTAATAGAATATAACGTTATTCGTTATAAGGTAATACTACATAACGTTATACGTCATAAGGTAATACTACATAACGTTATACGTCATTACGTAATAGTATATAACGTTATACGTTATTACGTAATAGTATATAACGTTATACGACATTACGTAATAGTATATAACGTTATACGTTATTACGTAATAGTTTATATCTTTATACGTCATTACGTAATAGTATATACCGTTATACGTTATTACGCAATAGTATATAACGTTATACGTCATTACGTAATAATATATAACGTTATACGTTATTACGTAATAGTATATAACGTTATACGTCATTACGTAATAGTATATACCGTTATACGTTATTACGTAATAGTATATAACGTTATACGTCATTGCGTTATAGTATATAATAATAGTAATAATATATACGTTATTACGTAATAGTATATAACGGTATACGTAATTACGTAGTAGTATATTACGTTATACGTTAGTACGTAATAGAATATAACGTTATTCGTTATAAGGTAATACTACATAACGTTATACGTCATAAGGTAATACTACATAACGTTATACGTCATTACGTAATAGTATATAACGTTATACGTTATTACGTAATAGTATATAACGTTATACGTCATTACGTAATAGTTTATAACGTTATACGTTATTACGTAATAGTATATAACGTTATACGTTATTACGTAATAGTATAACACGTTATACGTTAGTACGTAATAGTATATAACGTTATATGTCATTGCGTAGTAGTATATAATGTTATACGGCATTACGTAATAGTATATAACGTTATACGTCATTACGTAATAGTATATACCGTTATACGTTATTACGTAATAGTATATAACGTTATACGTCATTGCGTTATAGTATATAATAATAGTAATAATATATACGTTATTACGTAATAGTATATAACGTTATACGTCATTACGTATTTGTTTATAACGTTATACGTTAGTACGTAATAGTATATAACGTTATACGTCATTGCGTAATAGTATATAACGTTATACGTTATTACGTAATAGTTTATATCGTTATACGTCATTACGTAATAGTATATACCGTTATACGTTATTGCGCAATAGTATATTACGTTATACGTCATTACGTAATAATTTATAACGTTATACTTAATTACGTAATAGTATATAACGTTATACGTTATTACGTAATAGTATATTACGTTATACGTCATTGCATAATAGTATATAATGTTATACGTCATTGCATAATAGTATATAATGTTATACGTCATTACGTAATAGTATATAACGTTATACGTTATTACGTAATAGTATATAACGTTATACGTCATTACGTAATAGTATATACCGTTATACGTTAATACGTAATAGTATATAACGTTATACGGCATTACGTAATAGTCTATAACGTTATACGTTATTACGTAATCGTATATAACGTTATACATTATTACGTAGTAGTATATTACGTTATACGTTAGTACGTAATAGTATATTACGCTATACGTTAGTACGTAATAGTATATAACGTTATACGTAATCAGGTTATACTGTATAACGTTACACGTCAGTATGTTATAGTACATAACGTTATACGTTAATACGTAATAGTATATAACGTTATACGGCATTACGAGATAGTCTATAACGTTATACGTTATTACGTAATAGTATATAACGGTATACGTAATTACGTAGTAGTATATTACGTTATACGTTAGTACGTAATAGAATATAACGTTATTCGTTATAAGGTAATACTACATAACGTTATACGTCATAAGGTAATACTACATAACGTTATACGTCATTACGTAATAGTATATAACGTTATACGTTATTACGTAATAGTATATAACGTTATACGACATTACGTAATAGTATATAACGTTATACGTTATTACGTAATAGTTTATATCGTTATACGTCATTACGTAATAGTATATACCGTTATACGTTATTACGCAATAGTATATAACGTTATACGTCATTACGTAATAATATATAACGTTATACGTTATTACGTAATAGTATATAACGTTATACGTCATTACGTAATAGTATATACCGTTATACGTTATTACGTAATAGTATATAACGTTATACGTCATTGCGTTATAGTATATAATAATAGTAATAATATATACGTTATTACGTAATAGTATATAACGGTATACGTAATTACGTAGTAGTATATTACGTTATACGTTAGTACGTAATAGAATATAACGTTATTCGTTATAAGGTAATACTACATAACGTTATACGTCATAAGGTAATACTACATAACGTTATACGTCATTACGTAATAGTATATAACGTTATACGTTATTACGTAATAGTATATAACGTTATACGTCATTACGTAATAGTTTATAACGTTATACGTTATTACGTAATAGTATATAACGTTATACGTTATTACGTAATAGTATAACACGTTATACGTTAGTACGTAATAGTATATAACGTTATATGTCATTGCGTAGTAGTATATAATGTTATACGGCATTACGTAATAGTATATAACGTTATACGTCATTACGTAATAGTATATACCGTTATACGTTATTACGTAATAGTATATAACGTTATACGTCATTGCGTTATAGTATATAATAATAGTAATAATATATACGTTATTACGTAATAGTATATAACGTTATACGTCATTACGTATTTGTTTATAACGTTATACGTTAGTACGTAGTAGTATATAACGTTATGCGTTATAAGGTAATACTACATAACGTGATACTTCACAACGTAATACTATATAACGATATACGTTAGTACGTAATAGTATATAACGTTATACGTTATTACGTAATAGTGTATAACGTTATACGTTATTACGTAATAGTATAATACGTTATACGTTAGTACGTAATAGTATATAACGTTATACGTAATCAGGTAATACTGTATAACGTTACACGTCAGTACGTTATAGTACATAACGTTATACGTTATTACGTGATAGTATAATACGTTATATGTTAGTACGTAATAGTATATAACGTTATACGTAATCAGGTAATACTGTATAACGTTACACGTCAGTACGTTATAGTACATAACGTTATACGTTAATACGTAATAGTATATAACGTTATACGTCATTACGTAATATTTTATAACGTTATACGTTATTACGTAATAGTATATAACGTTATACGTCATTACGTAATAGCTTATAAAGTTATACTTAATTACGTAATAGTATATAACGTTATACGTTATTACGTAATAGTATATAACGTTATACGTTATTACGTAGTAGTATATTACGTTATACGTTAGTACGTAATAGGATATAACGTTATTCGTTATAAGGTAATACTACATAACGTTATACGTCATAAGGTAATACTACATAACGTTATACGTCATTACCTAATAGTATATAACGTTATACGTAATTACGTAATAGTATATACCGTTATACGTTATTACGTAATAGTATATTACGTTATACGTCATTGCGTAATAGTATATAATGTTATACGTCATTACGTAATAGTATATAACATTATACGTTATTACGTAATAGTATATAACGTTATACGTCATTGCGTAATAGTATATAACGTTATACGTTATTACGTAATAGTTTATATCGTTATACGTCATTACGTAATAGTATATACCGTTATACGTTATTGCGCAATAGTATATTACGTTATACGTCATTACGTAATAATTTATAACGTTATACTTAATTACGTAATAGTATATAACGTTATACGTTATTACGTAATAGTATATTACGTTATACGTCATTGCATAATAGTATATAATGTTATACGTCATTGCATAATAGTATATAATGTTATACATCATTACGTAATAGTATATAACGTTATACGTTATTACGTATTAGTATATAACGTTATACGTCATTACGTACTAGTATATAACGTTATACGTTATACGTAATAGTATATAACGTTGTACGTTAGTGCGTAATAGTATATAACGTTATCCGTCATTATGTATTAGTATATAACGTTATACGTTAGTACGTAATAGTATATAACGTTGTGCTTCATAAGGAAATACTACATAACGTTATACGACATTACGTAATAGTATATAACGTTATACGTCATTACGTAATTGTTTATATCGTTATACGTTAGTACGTAGTAGTATATAACGTTATGCGTTATAAGGTAATAGTATATAACGTTATACGTTATTACGTAATTGCATATAACGATATACGTCATTGCGTAATAGTATATAATGTTATACGTTATTACATAATAGTATATAACGTTATACGTCATTACGTAATTGTTTATAACGTTATACGTTAGTACGTAGTAGTATATAACGTTATGCGTTATAAGGTAATGATACATATCGTGATACTTCATAACGTAATACTATATAACGATATACGTTAGTACGTAATAATATATAACGTTATACGTCATTACGTATTAGTATATAACGTTATACGTTAGCACGTAATAGTATATAACGTTATACGTCATCAGGTAATACTATATAACGTTACACGTTAGTACGTAATAGTATATAACGTTATACGTCATCAGGTAATACTATATAACGTTACACGTTAGTACGGAATAGTATATAACGTTATACGTCATCAGGTAATACTATATAACGTTACACGTTAGTACGTAACTGTGTATAACGTTATACGTTATTACGTATTAGTATATAACGTTATACGATATTACGTGTTAGTATATAACGTTATACGTTAGCACGTAATAGTATATAACGTTACACGTCATTATGTAATAGTATATAACGTTATATGTTATTACGTAATAGTGTATAACGTTATACGTTATTACGTAATAGTATATTACGTTATACGTTAGTACGTAATAGGATATAACGTTATACGTTATAAGGTAATACTACATAACGTTATACGTCATAAGGTAATACTACATAAAGTTATACGTCATTACGTAATAGTATATAACGTTATACGTCATTTCGTAATAGTATATAACGTTATACGTTATTACGTAATAGTATGTAACGTTATACGTTAGTACGTAATAGTATATAATGTTATACGTTATTACGTAATAGTATATAACGTTATACGTAATTACGTATTTCTTTATAACGTTATACGTTAGTACGTAGTAGTATATAACGTTATGCGTTATAAGGTAATACTACATAACGTGATACTTCACAACGTAATACTATATAACGATATACGTTGGTACGTAATAGTATATAACGTTGTACGTCATTGAGTAATAGTATATAACGTTGCACGTCATACGGTAATACTATATAACGTTATACGTTAGTACGTAAGAGTATATAACGTTATACGTCATTACGTAATAGTATATAACGTTATACGTAATTACGTAGTAGCATATTACGTTATACGTTAGTACGTAATAGAATATAACGTTATTCGTTATAAGGTAATACTACATAACGTTATACGTCATAAGGTAATACTACATAACGTTATACGTCATTACCTAATAGTATATAACGTTATACGTCATTACGTAATAGTATATACCGTTATACGTTATTACGTAATATTATATTACGTTAAACGTCATTGCGTAATAGTATATAATGTTATACGTCATTACGTAATAGTATATAACGTTATACGTCATTACGCAATAGTATATAACGTTATACGTCATTACGTAATAGTATATAACGTTATACGTTATTACGTAATAGTATATACCGTTATACGTCATTACGTAATAGTATATAACGTTATACGTCATTACGTAATAGTTTATAACGTTATACGTTATTACGTAATAGTATATAACGTTATACGTTATTACGTAATAGTATAATACGTTATACGTTAGTACGTAATAGTATATAACGTTATACGTCATCAGGTAATACTATATAACGTTATACGTTATTACGTAATAGTATATAACGTTGTACGTCATTGAGTAATAGTATATAACGTTGCACGTCATACGGTAATACTATATAACGTTATACGTTAGTACGTAATAGTATATAACGTTATACGTCATTACGTAATAGTATATAACGTTATACGTTATTACGTAATAGTATATAACGTTATACGTCATTACGTAATAATTTATAACGTTATACGTTATTACGTAATAGTATATAACGTTATACGTTATTACGTAATAGTATAATACGTTATACGTTAGTACGTAATAGTATATAACGTTATACGTAATTACGTAGTAGCATATTACGTTATACGTTAGTACGTAATAGAATATAACGTTATTCGTTATAAGGTAATACTACATAACGTTATACGTCATAAGGTAATACTACATAACGTTATACGTCATTACCTAATAGTATATAACGTTATACGTCATTACGTAATAGTATATACCGTTATACGTTATTACGTAATATTATATTACGTTAAACGTCATTGCGTAATAGTATATAATGTTATACGTCATTACGTAATAGTATATAACGTTATACGTCATTACGCAATAGTATATAACGTTATACGTCATTACGTAATAGTATATAACGTTATACGTTATTACGTAATAGTATATACCGTTATACGTCATTACGTAATAGTATATAACGTTATACGTCATTACGTAATAGTTTATAACGTTATACGTTATTACGTAATAGTATATAACGTTATACGTTATTACGTAATAGTATAATACGTTATACGTTAGTACGTAATAGTATATAACGTTATACATAATCAGGTAATACTGTATAACGTTACACGTCAGTACGTTATAGTACATAACGTTATACGTTAATACGTAATAGTATATAACGTTATACGGCATTACGTAATAGTCTATAACGTTATACGTTATTACGTAATATTATATAACGTTATACGATATTACGTAATAGTATATAACGTTATACGTTAGTACGTAATAGTATATAACATTGTACGTTAGTACGTAATATTATATAACGTTATACGATACTACGTATCAGTATATAACGTTACACGTTATTCCGTAACAGTATATAACGTTATACGTCATTACGTAATAGTTTATAACGTTATACGACATTACGTATTAGCATATAATGTTACACGTTAGTACGTAATAGTATATAACGTTATACGTCATCAGGTAATACTATATAACGTTACACTTTAGTACGTAGTATTGTATAACGTTATACGTTATTACGTATTATTATATAACGTTATACGTTAGTACGTAATAGTTTATAACGTTATACGTTATTACGTAATAGAATATAACGTTATAAGTTAGTACGTAATAGGATATAACGTTATACGTTATTACGTATTAGTATATAACGTTATACGTCTTTACGTAATAGTGTATATCGTTATACGTTAGTACGTAATAGTATATAACGTTATACGATATTACGTAGTAGTATATAACGTTACACGTTCTTACGTAATAGTATATATCGTTATACGTCATTACGTATTAGTTTATAACGTTCTACGTTAGTACGTCATAGAATATATCGTTATACGTTATTGCTTAATAATATATAACGTTATCCGTCATTACGTATTAGTATATAACGTTATACGTTAGTACGTAATAGTATATAACGTTATACGTCATCAGGTAATACTATATAACGTTATACGTTATTACGTAATAGTATATACCGTTATACGTTATTACGTATTAGTATATAACGTTATACGTCTTTACGTAATAGTGTATATCGTTATACGTTATTGCTTAATAATATATAACGTTATCCGTCATTACGTATTAGTATATAACGTTATACGTTAGTACGTAATAGTATATAACGTTATACGTCATCAGGTAATACTATATAACGTTATACGTTATTACGTAATAGTATATACCGTTATACGTTATTACGTATTAGTATATAACGTTATACGTCTTTACGTAATAGTGTATATCGTTATACGTCATAAGGTAATACTACATAACGTTATACGTCATTACGTAATAGTATATAACGTTATACGTTATTACGTAATAGTATATAACGTTATACGACATTACGTAATAGTATATAACGTTATACGTTATTACGTAATAGTTTATATCGTTATACGTCATTACGTAATAGTATATACCGTTATACGTTATTACGCAATAGTATATAACGTTATACGTCATTACGTAATAATATATAACGTTATACGTTATTACGTAATAGTATATAACGTTATACGTCATTACGTAATAGTATATACCGTTATACGTTAGTACGTAATAGGATATAACGTTATACGTCATTACGTAATAGTTTATAACGTTATACGTTATTACGTAATAGTATATAACGTTATACGTTATTACGTAATAGTATAATACGTTATACGTTAGTACGTAATAGTATATAACGTTATACGTAATCAGGTAATACTGTATAACGTTACACGTCAGTACGTTATAGTACATAACGTTATACGTTAATACGTAATAGTATATAACGTTATACGGCATTACGTAATAGTATATAACGTTATACGTCATTGAGTAATAGTATATAACGTTGCACGTCATACGGTAATACTATATAACGTTATACGTTATTACGTAATAGTATATAACGTTATACGTCATTACGTAATAGTATATAACGTTATACGTTATTACGTAATAGTATATAACGTTATACGTCATTACGTAATAGTTTATAACGTTATACGTTATTACGTAATTGTATATAACGTTATACGATATTACGTAATAGTATAATACGTTACACGTTAGTACGTAGTAGTATATAAAGTTATTCGTAATCAGGTAATACTGTATAACGTTACACGTCAGTACGTTATAGTACATAACGTTATACGTTAATACGTAATAGTATATAACGTTATACGTCATCAGGTAATACTATATAACGTTATACGTTATTACGTAGTAGTATATACCGTTATACGTTATTACGTATTAGTATATAACGATATACGTCTTTACGTAATAGTGTATATCGTTATACGTTAGTACGTAATAGTATATAACGTTATACGATATTACGTATTAGTATATAACGTTACACGTTATTACGTAATAGTATATACCGTTATACGTCATTACGTATTAGTTTATTACGTTCTACGTTAGTACGTAATAGTATATAACGTTATACGTTATTACGTATTAGTATATAACGTTCTACGTCATTATGTAATTATATATAACGTTATACGTTAGTACGTAATAGTGTATAACGTTATACGTTAGTACGTAATAGTATATAATGTTATACGTTATTACGTAATAGTATATAACGTTATACGTAATTACGTATTTCTTTATAACGTTATACGTTAGTACGTAGTAGTATATAACGTCATGCGTTATAAGGTAATACTACATAACGTGATACTTCACAACGTAATACTATATAACGATATACGTTGGTACGTAATAGTATATAACGTTGTACGTCATTGAGTAATAGTATATAACGTTATACGTCATTACGTAATAGTATATAACGTTACACGGCATTACGTAATAGTCTATAACGTTATACGTTATTACGTAATAGTATATAACGTTATACGTAATTACGTAGTAGCATATTACGTTATACGTTAGTACGTAATAGAATATAACGTTATTCGTTATAAGGTAATACTACATAACGTTATACGTCATAAGGTAATACTACATAACGTTATACGTCATTACCTAATAGTATATAACGTTATACGTCATTACGTAATAGTATATAACGTTATACGTCATTACGTAATAGTATATAACGTTATACGTCATTACGTAATAGTTTATAACGTTATACGTTATTACGTAGTAGTATATAACGTTATACGTTATTACGTAATAGTATAATACGTTATACGTTAGTACGTAATAGTATATAACGTTATACGTAATCAGGTAATACTGTATAACGTTACACGTCAGTACGTTATAGTACATAACGTTATACGTTAATACGTAATAGTTTATAACGTTATACGTTATTACGTAATAGTATATAACGTTATACGTTAGTACGTAATAATATATAACGTTATACGTCATTGAGTAATAGTATATATCGTTATACGTTAGTACGTAATAGTATATAACGTTATACGATATTACGTAATAGTATATAACGTTATAGGATAATACGTATTAGTATATAACGTTATACGTTAGCACGTAATAGTTTATATCGTTATACGTCATTACGTAATAGTATATACCGTTATACGTTATTACGCAATAGTATATTACGTTATACGTCATTGCGTAATAGTATATAATGTTATACGTCATTCCGTAATAGTATATAACGTTATACATCATTACGTAATAGTATATAACGTTATACGTTATTACGTAATAGTATATAACGTTATACGTCATTACGTAATAGTTTATAACGTTATACGTTATTACGTAATAGTATATAACGTTATACGTTATTACGTAATAGTATAATACGTTATACGTTAGTACGTAATAGTATATAACGTTATACGTCATTACGTAATAGTTTATAACGTTATACGTTATTACGTAATAGTATATAACGTTATACGTCATTACGTAATAGTATATAACGTTATACGTTATTACGTAATAGTATATAACGTTATACGTCATTACGTAATAGTTAATAACGTTATACGTCATTGCGTATTAGTATATAACGTTGCACGTCATACGGTAATACTATATAACGCTATACGTTAGTACGTAGTAGTATATAACGTTATACGTCATTACGTAATAGTATATAACGTTTTACGTTATTACGTAATAGTGTTTAACGTTATACGTTATTACGTAATAGTATATTACGTTATACGTTATTAAGTAATACTGTATAACGTTATACGTTATTACGTAATAGTATATTACGTTATACGTCATAAGGTAATACTACATAGCGTTATACGTCATTACGTAATAGTACATAATGTTATACGTTATTACGTAATTGCATATAACGTTATACGTTAGTACGTAATAGGATATAACGTTATAGGTTAGTACGTAATGGTATATAACGCTATACGTCATTACGTAATAGTATATAACGTTATATGTTATTACGTAATAGTGTATAACGTTATACGTTATTACGTAATAGTATATTACGTTATACGTTAGTACGTAATAGGATATAACGTTATACGTTATAAGGTAATACTACATAACGTTATACGTCATAAGGTAATACTACATAACGTTATACGTCATTACGTAATAGTATATCGTTATACGTCATTTCGTAATAGTATATAACGTTATACGTTATTACGTAATAGTATGTAACGTTATACGTTAGTACGTAATAGTATATAATGTTATACGTTATTACGTAATAGTATATAACGTTATACGTCATTACGTATTTGTTTATAACGTTATACGTTAGTACGTAGTAGTATATAACGTTATGCGTTATAAGGTAATACTACATAACGTGATACTTCACAACGTAATACTATATAACGATATACGTTAGTACGTAATAGTATATAACGTTGTACGTCATTGAGTAATAGTATATAACGTTGCACGACATACGGCAATACTATATAACGTTATACGTTATTACGTAATAGTATATAACGTTATACGTCATTACGTAATAGTATATAACGTTATACGTTATTACGTAATAGTATATAACGTTATACGTCATTACGTAATAGTTTATAACGTTATACGTTATTACGTAATAGTATATAACGTTATACGTCATTACGTAATAGTTTATAATGTTATACGTTATTACGTAATAGTATATAACGTTATACGTTATTACGTAATAGTATATAATGTTATACGTCATTACGTATTTGTTTATAACGTTATACGTTATTACGTAATAGTATAATACGTTATAAGTTAGTACGTAATAGTATATAACGTTATACGTAATCAGGTAATACTGTATAACGTTACACGTCAGTACGTTATAGTACATAACGTAATACGTTAATACGTAATAGTATATAACGTTATACGTCATTACGTAATATTTTATAACTTTATACGTTATTACGTAATAGTATATAACGTTATACGTCATTACGTAGTAGTTTATAATGTTATACGTTATTACGTAATAGTATATAACGTTATACGTTATTACGTAATAGTATATAACGTTATACGTTATTAGGTAGTAGTATATTACGTTATACGTTAGTACGTAATAGGATATAACGTTATTCGTTATAAGGTAATACTACATAACGTTATACGTCATAAGGTAATACTACATAACGTTATACGTCATTACCTAATAGTATATAACGTTATACGTCAATACGTAATAGTATATACCGTTATACGTTATTACGTAATAGTATATTACGTTATACGTCATTGCGTAATAGTATATAATGTTATACGTCATTACGTAATAGTATATATCGTTATACGTTATTACGTAATAGTATATAACGTTATACGTTATTACGTAATAGTATAATACGTTATACGTTAGTACGTAATAGTATATAACGTTATACGTAATCAGGTAATACTGTATAACGTTACACGTCAGTACGTTATAGTACATAACGTTATACGTTAATACGTAATAGTATATAACGTTATACGTCATTACGTAATATTTTATAACGTTATACGATATTACGTAATAGTATATAACGTTATACGTCATTACGTAATAGTTTATAACGTTAGACGTTATTACGTAGTAGTATATTACGTTATACGTTAGTACGTAATAGGATATAACGTTATTCGTTATAAGGTAATACTACATAACGTTATACGTCATAAGGTAATACTACATAACGTTATACGTCATTACCTAAAAGTATATAACGTTATACGTCATTACGTAATAGTATATAACGTTATACGTTATTACGTAATAGTATAATACGTTATACGTTAGTACGTAATAGTATATAACGTTATACGTAATCAGGTAATACTGTATAACGTTACACGTCAGTACGTTATAGTACATAACGTTATACGTTAATACGTAATAGTATATAACGTTATACGGCATTACGTAATAGTATATAACGTTATACGTCATTACGTAATAGTATATACCGTTATACGTTACTACGTAATAGTATATTAGGTTATACGTTAGTACGTAATAGTATATAACGTTATACGTTATAAGGTAATACTACATAACGTTACACGTCATAAGGAAATACTACATAACGTTATACGTCATAAGGTAATACTACATAACGTTATACGTCATTACCTAATAGTATATAACGTTATACGTCATTACGTAATAGTATATACCGTTATACGTTATTACGTAATAGTATATAACGTTATACGTTATTACGTAATAGTATATAATGTTATACGTCATTACGTATTTGTTTATAACGTTATACGTTATTACGTAATAGTATAATACGTTATACGTTAGTACGTAATAGTATATAACGTTATACGTAATCAGGTAATACTGTATAACGTTACACGTCAGTACGTTATAGTACATAACGTAATACGTTAATACGTAATAGTATATAACGTTATACGTCATTACGTAATATTTTATAACGTTATACGTTATTACGTAATAGTATATAACGTTATACGTCATTACGTAATAGTTTATAATGTTATACGTTATTACGTAATAGTATATAACGTTATACGTTATTACGTAATAGTATATAACGTTATACCTTATTAGGTAGTAGTATATTACGTTATACGTTAGTACGTAATAGGATATAACGTTATTCGTTATAAGGTAATACTACATAACGTTATACGTCATAAGGTAATACTACATAACGTTATACGTCATTACCTAATAGTATATAACGTTATACGTCAATACGTAATAGTATATACCGTTATACGTTATTACGTAATAGTATATTACGTTATACGTCATTGCGTAATAGTATATAATGTTATACGTCATTACGTAATAGTATATAACGTTATACGTTATTACGTAATAGTATATAACGTTATACGTCACTACGTAATAGTATATAACGTTATACGTTATTACGTAATAGTTTATATCGTTATACGTCATTACGTAATAGTATATACCGTTATACGTTATTACGCAATAGTATATTACGTTATACGTCATTGCGTAATAGTATATAATGTTATACGTCATTCCGTAATAGTATATAACGTTATACTTCATTACGTAATAGTATATAACGTTATACGTTATTACGTAATAGTATATAACGTTATACGTCATTACGTAATAGTTTATAACGTTATACGTTATTACGTAATAGTATATAACGTTATACGTTATTACGTAATAGTATAATACGTTATACGTTAGTACGTAATAGTATATAACGTTATACGTCATTACGTAATAGTTTATAACGTTATACGTTATTACGTAATAGTATAAAACGTTATACGTTATTACGTAATAGTATAATACGTTATACGTTAGTACGTAATAGTATATAACGTTATACGTCATTGCGTAGTAGTATATAACGTTATACGTTATTACGTAGTAGTATATTACGTTATACGTTATTACGTAATAGTATATAACGTTATACGTTATTACGTAGTAGTATATTACGTTATACGTTAGTACGTAATAGGATATAACGTTATTCGTTATAAGGTAATACTTCATAACGTTATACGTCATAAGGTAATACTACATAACGTTATACGTCATTACCTAATAGTATATAACGTTATACGTCATTACGTAATAGTATATACCGTTATACGTTATTACGTAATAGTATATTACGTTATACGTCATTGCGTAATAGTATATAATGTTATACGTCATTACGTAATAGTATATAACGTTGTGCTTCATAAGGTAATACTACATAACGTGATACTTCATAACGTAATACTATATAACGATATAGATTAGTACGTAATAGTATATAACGTTATACGTTATTACGTAGTAGTATATTACGTTATACGTTAGTACGTAATAGGATATAACGTTATTCGTTATAAGGTAATACTTCATAACGTTATACGTCATAAGGTAATACTACATAACGTTATACGTCATTACCTAATAGTATATAACGTTATACGTCATTACGTAATAGTATATACCGTTATACGTTATTACGTAATAGTATATTACGTTATACGTCATAGCGTAATAGTATATAATGTTATACGTCATTACGTAATAGTATATAACGTTGTGCTTCATAAGGTAATACTACATAACGTGATACTTCATAACGTAATACTATATAACGATATAGATTAGTACGTAATAGTACATAACGTTATACGTCATTGCGTAATAGTATATAACGTTGCACGTCATACGGTAATACTATATAACGTTATATGTTATTACGTAATAGTATATAACGTTATACGTCATTACGTAATAGTATATAACGCTATACGTTTTTACGTAATAGTGGATAACGTTATACGATATTACGTAATAGTATATAACGTTATACGTTAGTAAGTAATAGTATATAACGTTATACTTTAGTACGTAATAGGATATAACGTTATACGTCTTTACGTAATAGTGTATAACGTTATACGTTAGAACGTAATAGTATATAACGTTATACGATATTACGTAGTAGTATATAACGTTACACGTTATTACGTAATAGTATATATCGTTATACGTCATTACGTATTAGTTTATAACGTTCTACGTTAGTACGTTATAGAATATATCGTTCTACGTTATTACTTAATAATATATAACGTTATCCGTCATTACGTATTAGTATATAACGTTCTACGTTAGTACGTAATAGTATATAACGTTATACGTTATTACGTATTAGTATATAACGTTCTACGTCATTATGTAATTATATATAGCGTTATACGTTAGTACGTTATAGTGTATAACGTTATACGTTAGTACGTAATAATATATAACGTTATACGTCATTGCGTAATAGTATATATCGTTATACGTTTGTACGTAATAGTATATAACGTTATACGATATTACGTATTAGTATATAACGTTATAGGATAATACGTATTAGTATATAACGTTATACGTTAGCACGTAATAGTATATAACGTTACACGTCATCAGGTAATACTATGTAACGTTACACGTTAGTACGTAATATTATATAACGTTATACGTCATCAGGTAATACTATATAACGTTATACGTTAGTACGTAATAGTATATAACGTTATACGTCATTATGTAATAGTATATAACGTTATATGTTATTACGTAATAGTGTATAACGTTATACGTTATTACGTAATAGTATATTACGTTATACGTTAGTACGTAATAGGATATAACGTTATACGTTATACGGTAATACTACATAACGTTATACGTCATAAGGTAATACTACATAACGTTATACGTCATTACGTAATAGTATATAACGTTATACGTCATTTCGTAATAGTATATAACGTTATACGTTATTACGTAATAGTATGTAACGTTATACGCTAGTACGTAATAGTATATAATGTTATACGTTATTACGTAATAGTATATAACGTTATACGTCATTACGTATTTGTTTATAACGATATACGTCATTGCGTAATAGTATATAACGTTATACGTTATTACGTAATAGTATATAACGTTATACGTAATCAGGTAATACTGTATAACGTTACACGTCAGTACGTTATAGTATATATCGTTATACGTTATTATGCATTAGTATATAACGTTATACGTTGGTACGTAATAGTATATAACGTTGTGCTTCACAAGGTAATACTACATAACGTTATACGACATTACGTAATAGTATATAACGTTATACGTCATTACGTAATTGTTTATAACGTTATACGTTAGTACGTAGTAGTATATAACGTTATGCGTTATAAGGTAATAGTATATAACGTTATACGTTATTACGTAATTGCATATAACGATATACGTCATTGCGTAATAGTATATAATGTTATACGTTATTACGTAATAGTATATAACGTTATACGTCATTACGTAGTTATTTATAACGTTATACGTTAGTACGTAGTAGTATATAACGTTATGCGTTATAAGGTAATACTACATAACGTGATACTTCATAACGTAATACTATATAACGATATACATTAGTACGTAATAGTATATAAAGTTATACGTCACTGCGTAATAGTATATAACGTTGCACGTCATACGGTAATACTATATAACGCTATACGTTAGTACGTAGTATTATATAACGTTATACGTCATTACGTAATAGTATATAACGTTTTACGTTATTACGTAATAGTGTTTAACGTTATACGTTATTACGTAATAGTATATACCGTTATACGTTATTACGCAATAGTATATTACGTTATACGTCATTGCGTAATAGTATATAATGTTATACGTCATTCCGTAATAGTATATAACGTTATACATCATTACGTAATAGTATATAACGTTATACGTTATTACGTAATAGTATATAACGTTATACGTCATTACGTAATAGTTTATAACGTTATACGTTATTACGTAATAGTATATAACGTTATACGTTATTACGTAATAGTATAATACGTTATACGTTAGTACGTAATAGTATATAACGTTATACGTCATTACGTAATAGTTTATAACGTTATACGTTATTACGTAATAGTATATAACGTTATACGTCATTACGTAATAGTATATAACGTTATACGTTATTACGTAATAGTATATAACGTTATACGTCATTACGTAATAGTTAATAACGTTATACGTCATTGCGTATTAGTATATAACGTTGCACGTCATACGGTAATACTATATAACGCTATACGTTAGTACGTAGTAGTATATAACGTTATACGTCATTACGTAATAGTATATAACGTTTTACGTTATTACGTAATAGTGTTTAACGTTATACGTTATTACGTAATAGTATATTACGTTATACGTTATTAAGTAATACTGTATAACGTTATACGTTATTACGTAATAGTATATTACGTTATACGTCATAAGGTAATACTACATAGCGTTATACGTCATTACGTAATAGTACATAATGTTATACGTTATTACGTAATTGCATATAACGTTATACGTTAGTACGTAATAGGATATAACTTTATAGGTTAGTACGTAATGGTATATAACGTTATACGTCATTACGTAATAGTATATAACGTTATATGTTATTACGTAATAGTGTATAACGTTATACGTTATTACGTAATAGTATATTACGTTATACGTTAGTACGTAATAGGATATAACGTTATACGTTATAAGGTAATACTACATAACGTTATACGTCATAAGGTAATACTACATAACGTTATACGTCATTACGTAATAGTATATCGTTATACGTCATTTCGTAATAGTATATAACGTTATACGTTATTACGTAATAGTATGTAACGTTATACGTTAGTACGTAATAGTATATAATGTTATACGTTATTACGTAATAGTATATAACGTTATACGTCATTACGTATTTGTTTATAACGTTATACGTTAGTACGTAGTAGTATATAACGTTATGCGTTATAAGGTAATACTACATAACGTGATACTTCACAACGTAATTCTATATAACGGTATACGTTAGTACGTAATAGTATATAACGTTGTACGTCATTGAGTAATAGTTTATAACGTTGCACGACATACGGCAATACTATATAACGTTATACGTTATTACGTAATAGTATATAACGTTATACGTCATTACGTAATAGTATATAACGTTATACGTTATTACGTAATAGTATATAACGTTATACGTCATTACGTAATAGTTTATAACGTTATACGTTATTACGTAATAGTATATAACGTTATACGTTATTACGTAATAGTATAATACGTTATACGTTAGTACGTAATAGTATATAACGTTATACGTAATCAGGTAATACTGTATAACGTTACACGTCAGCACGTTATAGTACATAACGTTATACGTTAATACGTAATAGCATATAACGTTATACGTCATTACGTAATATTTTATAACGTTACACGATATTACGTAATAGTATATAACGTTATACGTCATTACGTAATAGTTTATAACGTTATACGTTATTACGTAATAGTATATAACGTTATACGTTATTACGTAATAGTATATAACGTTCTACGTCATTATGTAATTATATATAGCGTTATACGTTAGTACGTTATAGTGTATAACGTTATACGTTAGTACGTAATAATATATAACGTTATACGTCATTGCGTAATAGTATATATCGTTATACGTTAGTACGTAATAGTATATAACGTTATACGATATTACGTATTAGTATATAACGTTATAGGATAATACGTATTAGTATATAACGTTATACGTTAGCACGTAATAGTATATAACGTTACACGTCATCAGGTAATACTATGTAACGTTACACGTTAGTACGTAATATTATATAACGTTATACGTCATCAGGTAATACTATATAACGTTATACGTTAGTACGTAATAGTATATAACGTTATACGTCATTATGTAATAGTATATAACGTTATATGTTATTACGTAATAGTGTATAACGTTATACGTTATTACGTAATAGTATATTACGTTATACGTTAGTACGTAATAGGATATAACGTTATACGTTATACGGTAATACTACATAACGTTATACGTCATAAGGTAATACTACATAACGTTATACGTCATTACGTAATAGTATATAACGTTATACGTCATTTCGTAATAGTATATAACGTTATACGTTATTACGTAATAGTATGTAACGTTATACGCTAGTACGTAATAGTACATAATGTTATACGTTATTACGTAATAGTATATAACGTTATACGTCATTACGTATTTGTTTATAACGATATACGTCATTGCGTAATAGTATATAACGTTATACGTTATTACGTAATAGTATATAACGTTATACGTAATCAGGTAATACTGTATAACGTTACACGTCAGTACGATATAGTATATATCGTTATACGTTATTATGCATTAGTATATAACGTTATACGTTGGTACGTAATAGTATATAACGTTGTGCTTCACAAGGTAATACTACATAACGTTATACGACATTACGTAATAGTATATAACGTTATACGTCATTACGTAATTGTTTATAACGTTATACGTTAGTACGTAGTAGTATATAACGTTATGCGTTATAAGGTAATAGTATATAACGTTATACGTTATTACGTAATTGCATATAACGATATACGTCATTGCGTAATAGTATATAATGTTATACGTTATTACGTAATAGTATATAACGTTATACGTCATTACGTAATTATTTATAACGTTATACGTTAGTACGTAGTAGTATATAACGTTATGCGTTATAAGGTAATACTACATAACGTGATACTTCATAACGTAATACTATATAACGATATACATTAGTACGTAATAGTATATAAAGTTATACGTCACTGCGTAATAGTATATAACGTTGCACGTCATACGGTAATACTATATAACGCTATACGTTAGTACGTAGTAGTATATAACGTTATACGTCATTACGTAATAGTATATAACGTTTTACGTTATTACGTAATAGTGTTTAACGTTATACGTTATTACGTAATAGTATATACCGTTATACGTTATTACGCAATAGTATATTACGTTATACGTCATTGCGTAATAGTATATAATGTTATACGTCATTCCGTAATAGTATATAACGTTATACATCATTACGTAATAGTATATAACGTTATACGTTATTACGTAATAGTATATAACGTTATACGTCATTACGTAATAGTTTATAACGTTATACGTTATTACGTAATAGTATATAACGTTATACGTTATTACGTAATAGTATAATACGTTATACGTTAGTACGTAATAGTATATAACGTTATACGTCATTACGTAATAGTTTATAACGTTATACGTTATTACGTAATAGTATATAACGTTATACGTCATTACGTAATAGTATATAACGTTATACGTTATTACGTAATAGTATATAACGTTATACGTCATTACGTAATAGTTAATAACGTTATACGTCATTGCGTACTAGTATATAACGTTGCACGTCATACGGTAATACTATATAACGCTATACGTTAGTACGTAGTAGTATATAACGTTATACGTCATTACGTAATAGTATATAACGTTTTACGTTATTACGTAATAGTGTTTAACGTTATACGTTATTACGTAATAGTATATTACGTTATACGTTATTAAGTAATACTGTATAACGTTATACGTTATTACGTAATAGTATATTACGTTATACGTCATAAGGTAATACTACATAGCGTTATACGTCATTACGTAATAGTACATAATGTTATACGTTATTACGTAATTGCATATAACGTTATACGTTAGTACGTAATAGGATATAACTTTATAGGTTAGTACGTAATGGTATATAACGTTATACGTCATTACGTAATAGTATATAACGTTATATGTTATTACGTAATAGTGTATAACGTTATACGTTATTACGTAATAGTATATTACGTTATACGTTAGTACGTAATAGGATATAACGTTATACGTTATAAGGTAATACTACATAACGTTATACGTCATAAGGTAATACTACATAACGTTATACGTCATTACGTAATAGTATATCGTTATACGTCATTTCGTAATAGTATATAACGTTATACGTTATTACGTAATAGTATGTAACGTTATACGTTAGTACGTAATAGTATACAATGTTATACGTTATTACGTAATAGTATATAACGTTATACGTCATTACGTATTTGTTTATAACGTTATACGTTAGTACGTAGTAGTATATAACGTTATGCGTTATAAGGTAATACTACATAACGTGATACTTCACAACGTAATTCTATATAACGATATACGTTAGTACGTAATAGTATATAACGTTGTACGTCATTGAGTAATAGTTTATAACGTTGCACGACATACGGCAATACTATATAACGTTATACGTTATTACGTAATAGTATATAACGTTATACGTCATTACGTAATAGTATATAACGTTATACGTTATTACGTAATAGTATATAACGTTATACGTCATTACGTAATAGTTTATAACGTTATACGTTATTACGTAATAGTATATAACGTTATACGTTATTACGTAATAGTATAATACGTTATACGTTAGTACGTAATAGTATATAACGTTATACGTAATCAGGTAATACTGTATAACGTTACACGTCAGCACGTTATAGTACATAACGTTATACGTTAATACGTAATAGCATATAACGTTATACGTCATTACGTAATATTTTATAACGTTATACGATATTACGTAATAGTATATAACGTTATACGTCATTACGTAATAGTTTATAACGTTATACGTTATTACGTAATAGTATATAACGTTCTACGTCATTATGTAATTATATATAGCGTTATACGTTAGTACGTTATAGTGTATAACGTTATACGTTAGTACGTAATAATATATAACGTTATACGTCATTGCGTAATAGTATATATCGTTATACGTTAGTACGTAATAGTATATAACGTTATACGATATTACGTATTAGTATATAACGTTATAGGATAATACGTATTAGTATATAACGTTATACGTTAGCACGTAATAGTATATAACGTTACACGTCATCAGGTAATACTATGTAACGTTACACGTTAGTACGTAATATTATATAACGTTATACGTCATCAGGTAATACTATATAACGTTATACGTTAGTACGTAATAGTATATAACGTTATACGTCATTATGTAATAGTATATAACGTTATATGTTATTACGTAATAGTGTATAACGTTATACGTTATTACGTAATAGTATATTACGTTATACGTTAGTACGTAATAGGATATAACGTTATACGTTATACGGTAATACTACATAACGTTATACGTCATAAGGTAATACTACATAACGTTATACGTCATTACGTAATAGTATATAACGTTATACGTCATTTCGTAATAGTATATAACGTTATACGTTATTACGTAATAGTATGTAACGTTATACGCTAGTACGTAATAGTACATAATGTTATACGTTATTACGTAATAGTATATAACGTTATACGTCATTACGTATTTGTTTATAACGATATACGTCATTGCGTAATAGTATATAACGTTATACGTTATTACGTAATAGTATATAACGTTATACGTAATCAGGTAATACTGTATAACGTTACACGTCAGTACGTTATAGTATATATCGTTATACGTTATTATGCATTAGTATATAACGTTATACGTTGGTACGTAATAGTATATAACGTTGTGCTTCACAAGGTAATACTACATAACGTTATACGACATTACGTAATAGTATATAACGTTATACGTCATTACGTAATTGTTTATAACGTTATACGTTAGTACGTAGTAGTATATAACGTTATGCGTTATAAGGTAATAGTATATAACGTTATACGTTATTACGTAATTGCATATAACGATATACGTCATTGCGTAATAGTATATAATGTTATACGTTATTACGTAATAGTATATAACGTTATACGTCATTACGTAATTATTTATAACGTTATACGTTAGTACGTAGTAGTATATAACGTTATGCGTTATAAGGTAATACTACATAACGTGATACTTCATAACGTAATACTATATAACGATATACATTAGTACGTAATAGTATATAAAGTTATACGTCACTGCGTAATAGTATATAACGTTGCACGTCATACGGTAATACTATATAACGCTATACGTTAGTACGTAGTAGTATATAACGTTATACGTCATTACGTAATAGTATATAACGTTTTACGTTATTACGTAATAGTGTTTAACGTTATACGTTATTACGTAATAGTATATACCGTTATACGTTATTACGCAATAGTATATTACGTTATACGTCATTGCGTAATAGTATATAATGTTATACGTCATTCCGTAATAGTATATAACGTTATACATCATTACGTAATAGTATATAACGTTATACGTTATTACGTAATAGTATATAACGTTATACGTCATTACGTAATAGTTTATAACGTTATACGTTATTACGTAATAGTATATAACGTTATACGTTATTACGTAATAGTATAATACGTTATACGTTAGTACGTAATAGTATATAACGTTATACGTCATTACGTAATAGTTTATAACGTTATACGTTATTACGTAATAGTATATAACGTTATACGTCATTACGTAATAGTATATAACGTTATACGTTATTACGTAATAGTATATAACGTTATACGTCATTACGTAATAGTTAATAACGTTATACGTCATTGCGTATTAGTATATAACGTTGCACGTCATACGGTAATACTATATAACGCTATACGTTAGTACGTAGTAGTATATAACGTTATACGTCATTACGTAATAGTATATAACGTTTTACGTTATTACGTAATAGTGTTTAACGTTATACGTTATTACGTAATAGTATATTACGTTATACGTTATTAAGTAATACTGTATAACGTTATACGTTATTACGTAATAGTATATTACGTTATACGTCATAAGGTAATACTACATAGCGTTATACGTCATTACGTAATAGTACATAATGTTATACGTTATTACGTAATTGCATATAACGTTATACGTTAGTACGTAATAGGATATAACTTTATAGGTTAGTACGTAATGGTATATAACGTTATACGTCATTACGTAATAGTATATAACGTTATATGTTATTACGTAATAGTGTATAACGTTATACGTTATTACGTAATAGTATATTACGTTATACGTTAGTACGTAATAGGATATAACGTTATACGTTATAAGGTAATACTACATAACGTTATACGTCATAAGGTAATACTACATAACGTTATACGTCATTACGTAATAGTATATCGTTATACGTCATTTCGTAATAGTATATAACGTTATACGTTATTACGTAATAGTATGTAACGTTATACGTTAGTACGTAATAGTATATAATGTTATACGTTATTACGTAATAGTATATAACGTTATACGTCATTACGTATTTGTTTATAACGTTATACGTTAGTACGTAGTAGTATATAACGTTATGCGTTATAAGGTAATACTACATAACGTGATACTTCACAACGTAATTCTATATAACGATATACGTTAGTACGTAATAGTATATAACGTTGTACGTCATTGAGTAATAGTTTATAACGTTGCACGACATACGGCAATACTATATAACGTTATACGTTATTACGTAATAGTATATAACGTTATACGTCATTACGTAATAGTATATAACGTTATACGTTATTACGTAATAGTATATAACGTTATACGTCATTACGTAATAGTTTATAACGTTATACGTTATTACGTAATAGTATATAACGTTATACGTTATTACGTAATAGTATAATACGTTATACGTTAGTACGTAATAGTATATAACGTTATACGTAATCAGGTAATACTGTATAACGTTACACGTCAGCACGTTATAGTACATAACGTTATACGTTAATACGTAATAGCATATAACGTTATACGTCATTACGTAATATTTTATAACGTTATACGATATTACGTAATAGTATATAACGTTATACGTCATTACGTAATAGTTTATAACGTTATACGTTATTACGTAATAGTATATAACGTTATACGTTATTACGTAATAGTATATAACGTTCTACGTCATTATGTAATTATATATAGCGTTATACGTTAGTACGTTATAGTGTATAACGTTATACGTTAGTACGTAATAATATATAACGTTATACGTCATTGCGTAATAGTATATATCGTTATACGTTAGTACGTAATAGTATATAACGTTATACGATATTACGTATTAGTATATAACGTTATAGGATAATACGTATTAGTATATAACGTTATACGTTAGCACGTAATAGTATATAACGTTACACGTCATCAGGTAATACTATGTAACGTTACACGTTAGTACGTAATATTATATAACGTTATACGTCATCAGGTAATACTATATAACGTTATACGTTAGCACGTAATAGTATATAACGTTATACGTCATTATGTAATAGTATATAACGTTATATGTTATTACGTAATAGTGTATAACGTTATACGTTATTACGTAATAGTATATTACGTTATACGTTAGTACGTAATAGGATATAACGTTATACGTTATACGGTAATACTACATAACGTTATACGTCATAAGGTAATACTACATAACGTTATACGTCATTACGTAATAGTATATAACGTTATACGTCATTTCGTAATAGTATATAACGTTATACGTTATTACGTAATAGTATGTAACGTTATACGCTAGTACGTAATAGTACATAATGTTATACGTTATTACGTAATAGTATATAACGTTATACGTCATTACGTATTTGTTTATAACGATATACGTCATTGCGTAATAGTATATAACGTTATACGTTATTACGTAATAGTATATAACGTTATACGTAATCAGGTAATACTGTATAACGTTACACGTCAGTACGTTATTATATATATCGTTATACGTTATTATGCATTAGTATATAACGTTATACGTTGGTACGTAATAGTATATAACGTTGTGCTTCACAAGGTAATACTACATAACGTTATACGACATTACGTAATAGTATATAACGTTATACGTCATTACGTAATTGTTTATAACGTTATACGTTAGTACGTAGTAGTATATAACGTTATGCGTTATAAGGTAATAGTATATAACGTTATACGATATTACGTAATTGCATATAACGATATACGTCATTGCGTAATAGTATATAATGTTATACGTTATTACGTATTAGTATATAACGTTATACGTCATTACGTAATTATTTATAACGTTATACGTTAGTACGTAGTAGTTTATAACGTTATGCGTTATAAGGTAATACTACATAACGTGATACTTCATAACGTAATACTATATAACGATATACATTAGTACGTAATAGTATATAAAGTTATACGTCACTGCGTAATAGTATATAACGTTGCACGTCATACGGTAATACTATATAACGTTATACGTTATTACGTAATAGTATATAACGTTATACGTCATTACGTAATAGTTAATAACGTTATACGTTATTACGTAATAGTATATAACGTTATACGTTATTACGTAATAGTATAATACGTTATACGTTAGTACGTAATAGTATATAACGTTATACGTAATCAGGTAATACTGTATAACGTTACACGTCAGTACGTTATAGTATATATCGTTATACGTTATTACGTAATAGTATATAACGTTATACGTCACTACGTAATAGTATATAACGTTATACGTTATTACGTAATAGTTTATATCGTTATACGTCATTACGTAATAGTATATACCGTTATACGTTATTACGCAATAGTATATTACGTTATACGTCATTGCGTAATAGTATATAATGTTATACGTCATTCCGTAATAGTATATAACGTTATACATCATTACGTAATAGTATATAACGTTATACGTTATTACGTAATAGTATATAACGTTATACGTCATTACGTAATAGTTTATAACGTTATACGTTATTACGTAATAGTATATAACGTTATACGTTATTACGTAATAGTATAATACGTTATACGTTAGTACGTAATAGTATATAACGTTATACGTCATTACGTAATAGTTTATAACGTTATACGTTATTACGTAATAGTATATAACGTTATACGTCATTACGTAATAGTTAATAACGTTATACGTCATTGCGTATTAGTATATAACGTTGCACGTCATACGGTAATACTATATAACGCTATACGTTAGTACGTAGTAGTATATAACGTTATACGTCATTACGTAATAGTATATAACGTTTTACGTTATTACGTAATAGTGTTTAACGTTATACGTTATTACGTAATAGTATATTACGTTATACGTTATTAAGTAATACTGTATAACGTTATACGTTATTACGTAATAGTATATTACGTTATACGTCATAAGGTAATACTACATAGCGTTATACGTCATTACGTAATAGTACATAATGTTATACGTTATTACGTAATAGTATATAACGTTATACGTTATTACGTAATAGTATATAACGTTCTACGTCATTATGTAATTATATATAGCGTTATACGTTAGTACGTTATAGTGTATAACGTTATACGTTAGTACGTAATAATATATAACGTTATACGTCATTGCGTAATAGTATATATCGTTATACGTTAGTACGTAATAGTATATAACGTTATACGATATTACGTATTAGTATATAACGTTATAGGATAATACGTATTAGTATATAACGTTATACGTTAGCACGTAATAGTATATAACGTTACACGTCATCAGGTAATACTATGTAACGTTACACGTTAGTACGTAATATTATATAACGTTATACGTCATCAGGTAATACTATATAACGTTATACGTTAGTACGTAATAGTATATAACGTTATACGTCATTATGTAATAGTATATAACGTTATATGTTATTACGTAATAGTGTATAACGTTATACGTTATTACGTAATAGTATATTACGTTATACGTTAGTACGTAATAGGATATAACGTTATACGTTATACGGTAATACTACATAACGTTATACGTCATAAGGTAATACTACATAACGTTATACGTCATTACGTAATAGTATATAACGTTATACGTCATTTCGTAATAGTATATAACGTTATACGTTATTACGTAATAGTATGTAACGTTATACGCTAGTACGTAATAGTACATAATGTTATACGTTATTACGTAATAGTATATAACGTTATACGTCATTACGTATTTGTTTATAACGATATACGTCATTGCGTAATAGTATATAACGTTATACGTTATTACGTAATAGTATATAACGTTATACGTAATCAGGTAATACTGTATAACGTTACACGTCAGTACGTTATTATATATATCGTTATACGTTATTATGCATTAGTATATAACGTTATACGTTGGTACGTAATAGTATATAACGTTGTGCTTCACAAGGTAATACTACATAACGTTATACGACATTACGTAATAGTATATAACGTTATACGTCATTACGTAATTGTTTATAACGTTATACGTTAGTACGTAGTAGTATATAACGTTATGCGTTATAAGGTAATAGTATATAACGTTATACGATATTACGTAATTGCATATAACGATATACGTCATTGCGTAATAGTATATAATGTTATACGTTATTACGTATTAGTATATAACGTTATACGTCATTACGTAATTATTTATAACGTTATACGTTAGTACGTAGTAGTTTATAACGTTATGCGTTATAAGGTAATACTACATAACGTGATACTTCATAACGTAATACTATATAACGATATACATTAGTACGTAATAGTATATAAAGTTATACGTCACTGCGTAATAGTATATAACGTTGCACGTCATACGGTAATACTATATAACGTTATACGTTATTACGTAATAGTATATAACGTTATACGTCATTACGTAATAGTTAATAACGTTATACGTTATTACGTAATAGTATATAACGTTATACGTTATTACGTAATAGTATAATACGTTATACGTTAGTACGTAATAGTATATAACGTTATACGTAATCAGGTAATACTGTATAACGTTACACGTCAGTACGTTATAGTATATATCGTTATACGTTATTACGTAATAGTATATAACGTTATACGTCACTACGTAATAGTATATAACGTTATACGTTATTACGTAATAGTTTATATCGTTATACGTCATTACGTAATAGTATATACCGTTATACGTTATTACGCAATAGTATATTACGTTATACGTCATTGCGTAATAGTATATAATGTTATACGTCATTCCGTAATAGTATATAACGTTATATACTATTACGTAATAGTATATAACGTTATACGTTATTACGTAATAGTATATAACGTTATACGTCATTACGTAATAGTTTATAACGTTATACGTTATTACGTAATAGTATATAACGTTATACGTTATTACGTAATAGTATAATACGTTATACGTTAGTACGTAATAGTATATAACGTTATACGTCATTACGTAATAGTTTATAACGTTATACGTTATTACGTAATAGTATATAACGTTATACGTCATTACGTAATAGTTAATAACGTTATACGTCATTGCGTATTAGTATATAACGTTGCACGTCATACGGTAATACTATATAACGCTATACGTTAGTACGTAGTAGTATATAACGTTATACGTCATTACGTAATAGTATATAACGTTTTACGTTATTACGTAATAGTGTTTAACGTTATACGTTATTACGTAATAGTATATTACGTTATACGTTATTAAGTAATACTGTATAACGTTATACGTTATTACGTAATAGTATATTACGTTATACGTCATAAGGTAATACTACATAGCGTTATACGTCATTACGTAATAGTACATAATGTTATACGTTATTACGTAATTGCATATAACGTTATACGTTAGTACGTAATAGGATATAACGTTATAGGTTAGTACGTAATGGTATATAACGTTATACGTCATTACGTAATAGTATATAACGTTATATGTTATTACGTAATAGTGTATAACGTTATACGTTATTACGTAATAGTATATTACGTTATACGTTAGTACGTAATAGGATATAACGTTATACGTTATAAGGTAATACTACATAACGTTATACGTCATAAGGTAATACTACATAACGTTATACGTCATTACGTAATAGTATATAGTTATACGTCATTTCGTAATAGTATATAACGTTATACGTTATTACGTAATAGTATGTAACGTTATACGTTAGTACGTAATAGTATATAATGTTATACGTTATTACGTAATAGTATATAACGTTATACGTCATTACGTATTTGTTTATAACGTTATACGTTAGTACGTAGTAGTATATAACGTTATGCGTTATAAGGTAATACTACATAACGTGATACTTCACAACGTAACTCTATATAACGATATACGTTAGTACGTAATAGTATATAACGTTGTACGTCATTGAGTAATAGTATATAACGTTGCACGACATACGGCAATACTATATAACGTTATACGTTATTACGAAATAGTATATAACGTTATACGTCATTACGTAATAGTATATAACGTTATACGTTATTACGTAATAGTATATAACGTTATACGTCATTACGTAATAGTTTATAACGTTATACGTTATTACGTAATAGTATATAACGTTATACGTTATTACGTAATAGTATAATACGTTATACGTTAGTACGTAATAGTATATAACGTTATACGTAATCAGGTAATACTGTATAACGTTACACGTCAGTACGTTATAGTACATAACGTTATACGTTAATACGTAATAGTATATAACGTTATACGTCATTACGTAATATTTTATAACGTTATACGATATTACGTAATAGTATATAACGTTATACGTCATTACGTAATAGTTTATAACGTTATACGTTATTACGTAATAGTATATAACGTTATACGTTATTACGTAATAGTATATAACGTTAGACGTTATTATGTAGTAGTATATTACGTTATACGTTAGTACGTAATAGGATATAACGTTATTCGTTATAAGGTAATACTACATAACGTTATACGTCATAAGGTAATACTACATAACGTTATACGTCATTACCTAAAAGTATATAACGTTATACGTCATTACGTAATAGTATATAACGTTATACGTTATTACGTAATAGTATAATACGTTATACGTTAGTACGTAATAGTATATAACGTTATACGTAATCAGGTAATACTGTATAACGTTACACGTCAGTACGTTATAGTACATAACGTTATACGTTAATACGTAATAGTATATAACGTTATACGGCATTACGTAATAGTATATAACGTTATATGTCATTACGTAATAGTATATACCGTTATACGTTACTACGTAATAGTATATTAGGTTTAACGTTAGTACGTAATAGTATATAACGTTATACGTTATAAGGTAATACTACATAACGTTACACGTCATAAGGAAATACTACATAACGTTATACGTCATAAGGTAATACTACATAACGTTATACGTCATTACCTAATAGTATATAACGTTATACGTCATTACGTAATAGTATATACCGTTATACGTTATTACGTAATAGTATATAACGTTAGACGTTATTACGTAGTAGTATATTACGTTATACGTTAGTACGTAATAGGATATAACGTTATTCGTTATAAGGTAATACTACATAACGTTATACGTCATAAGGTAATACTACATAACGTTATACGTCATTACCTAAAAGTATATAACGTTATACGTTATTACGTAATAGTATATAACGTTATACGTTATTAGG
The DNA here is from genome assembly GCF_905332965.1 of Bombus pascuorum. Classification (NCBI taxonomy): domain Eukaryota; kingdom Metazoa; phylum Arthropoda; class Insecta; order Hymenoptera; family Apidae; genus Bombus; species Bombus pascuorum. Next base: position 609,968 of record NW_026869731.1, on the reverse strand, counting down.
TAGTAGTATATTACGTTATACGTTAGTACGTAATAGGATATAACGTTATTCGTTATAAGGTAATACTACATAACGTTATACGTCATAAGGTAATACTACATAACGTTATACGTCATTAGCTAATAGTATATAACGTTATACGTCAATACGTAATAGTATATACCGTTATACGTTATTACGTAATAGTATATAACGTTATACGTCACTACGTAATAGTATATAACGTTATACGTTATTACGTAATAGTTTATATCGTTATACGTCATTACGTAATAGTATATACCGTTATACGTTATTACGCAATAGTATATTACGTTATACGTCATTGCGTAATAGTATATAATGTTATACGTCATTCCGTAATAGTATATAACGTTATACCTCATTACGTAATAGTATATAACGTTATACGTTATTACGTAATAGTATATAACGTTCTACGTCATTACGTAATAGTTTATAACGTTATACGTTATTACGTAATAGTATATAACGTTATACGTTATTACGTAATAGTATAATACGTTATACGTTAGTACGTAATAGTATATAACGTTATACGTCATTACGTAATAGTATATAACGTTATACGTCATTACGTAATAGTTTATAACGTTATACGTTATTACGTAATAGTATATAACGTTATACGTTATTACGTAATAGTATAATACGTTATACGTAATTACGTAATAGTATATAACGTTATACGTTATTACGTAATAGTATAATACGTTATACGTTAGTACGTAATAGTATATAACGTTATACGTCATTGCGTAGTAGTATATAACGTTATACGTTATTACGTAGTAGTATATTACGTTATACGTTATTACGTAATAGTATATAACGTTATACGTTATTACGTAGTAGTATATTACGTTATACGTTAGTACGTAATAGGATATAACGTTATTCGTTATAAGGTAATACTTCATAACGTTATACGTCATAAGGTAATACTACATAACGTTATACGTCATTACCTAATAGTATATAACGTTATACGTCATTACGTAATAGTATATACCGTTATACGTTATTACGTAATAGTATATTACGTTATACGTCATTGCGTAATAGTATATAATGTTATACGTCATTACGTAATAGTATATAACGTTGTGCTTCATAAGGTAATACTACATAACGTTATACGACATTACGTAATAGTATATAACGTTATACGTTATTACGTAATTGTTTATAACGTTATACGTTAGTACATAGTAGTATATAACGTTATGCGTTATAAGGTAATAGTAAATAACGTTATACGTTATTACGTAATTGCATATAACGGTATACGTCATTGCGTAATAGTATATAATGTTATACGTTATTACGTAATAGTATATAACGTTATACGTCATTACGTAATTGTTTATAACGTTATACGTTAGTACGTAGTAGTATATAACGTTATGCGTTATAAGGTAATACTACATAACGTGATACTTCATAACGTAATACTATATAACGATATACATTAGTACGTAATAGTATATAACGTTATACGTCACTGCGTAATAGTATATAACGTTGCACGTCATACGGTAATACTATATAACGTTATACGTTAGTACGTAATAGCATATAACGTTATACGTCATAAAGTAATACTACATAACGTTATACGTCATTACGTAATATTGTATAACGTTACACGTTAGGACGTAATCGTATATAACGTTGTACGGCATACGGTATTACTACATAACGTTATACGTGATAACGTAATAGTATATATCGTTATACGTTATTACGTAATTGTTTATAACGTTATACGTTAGTACGTAGTAGCATATAACGTTATGCGTTATAAGGTAAGACTACATAACGTGATACTTCATAACGTTATACTATATAACGATATACGTTAGTACGTAATTGTATATAACGTTATACGTCATTGCGTACTAGTATATTACGTTGCACGTCATGCGGTAATACTATATAACGCTATACGTTAGTACGTAGTAGTATATAACGTTATACGTTAGTACGTAATAGGATATAACGTTATTCGTTATAAGGTAATACTTCATAACGTTCTACGTCATAAGGTAATACTACATAACGTTATACGTCATTACCTAATAGTATATAACGTTATACGTCATTTCGTAATAGTATATAACGTTATACGTTATTACGTAATAGTATGTAACGTTATACGTTAGTACGTAATAGTATATAATGTTATACGTTATTACGTAATAGTATATAACGTTATACGTTAGTACGTAATAGGATATAACGTTATACGTTATAAGGTAATACTACATAACGTTATACGTCCTAAGGTAATACTACATAACGTTATACGTCATTACGTAATAGTATATAACGTTATACGTCATTTCGTAATAGTATATAACGTTATACGTTATTACGTAATAGTATGTAACGTTATACATTAGTACGTAATAGTATATAATGTTATACGTTATTACGTAATAGTATATAACGTTATACGTCATTACGTATTTGTTTATAACGTTATACGTTAGTACGTAGTAGTATATAACGTTATGCGTTATAAGGTAATACTACATAACGTGATACTTCACAACGTAATACTATATAACGATATACGTTAGTGCGTAATAGTATATAACGTTGTACGTCATTGAGTAATAGTATATAACGTTGCACGTCATACGGCAATACTATATAACGTTATACGTTATTACGTAATAGTATATAAAGTTATACGTCATTACCTAATAGTATATAACGTTATACGTCATTTCGTAATAGTATATAACGTTATACGTTATTACGTAATAGTATGTAACGTTATACGTTAGTACGTAATAGTATATAATGTTATACGTTATTACGTAATAGTATATAACGTTATACGTTAGTACGTAATAGGATATAACGTTATACGTTATAAGGTAATACTACATAACGTTATACGTCATAAGGTAATACTACATAACGTTATACGTCATTACGTAATAGTATATAACGTTATACGTCATTACGTAATAGTATATAACGTTATACGTTATTACGTAGTAGTATATTACGTTATACGTTAGTACGTAATAGGATATAACGTTATTCGTTATAAGGTAATACTTCATAACGTTATACGTCATAAGGTAATACTACATAACGTTATACGTCATTACCTAATAGTATATAACGTTATACGTCATTACGTAATAGTATATACCGTTATACGTTATTACGTAATAGTTTATATCGTTATACGTCATTACGTAATAGTATATACCGTTATACGTTATTACGCAATAGTATATTACGTTATACGTCATTGCGTAATAGTATATAACGTTATACGTCATTACGTAATAGTATATAACGTTATACGTTATTACGTAGTAGTATATTACGTTATACGTTAGTACGTAATAGGATATAACGTTATTCGTTATAAGGTAATACTTCATAACGTTATACGTCATAAGGTAATACTACATAACGTTATACGTCATTACCTAATAGTATATAACGTTATACGTCATTACGTAATAGTATATACCGTTATACGTTATTACGTAATAGTTTATATCGTTATACGTCATTACGTAATAGTATATACCGTTATACGTTATTACGCAATAGTATATTACGTTATACGTCATTGCGTAATAGTATATAATGTTATACGTCATTACGTAATAGTATATAACGTTATACGTTATTACGTAATAGTATAATACGTTATACGTTAGTACGAAATAGTATATAACGTTATACACCCTTGGACAAAAAGATAGCACATGTGTGCTATCATTAATTTCTCATAGATAGAGTCCGAATTTCCCAAGTTTGACGAATGGCATATAAACAGTACCTTGTAGTAATAAGGTATATGAGCTTGAAACTGTATCTTCGCTATTCCTCTTGTATTTATCAACAATGATTGTGAAATCCGGTCGGCGAAATGATAGCACACCAAGCATTTTGTTTCCATTCCTTAGTATTTCTGTGTATTCTGAGTGGTGTAGACGTAGTGAAAAGTAGAAGAATTTCATTAGAAACCTTACAAATTTCGATTCAAACAATGGGACGTGGAAAACAGCTAAATAGTGAAGAGATTCAAACAGTTTTGAAATTAAAGAAAGAAAACTTTACTATTTCTAAAATTGCAAAAGTTCTCAGTAGAAGTCGGAAAGTCATTTATAATTTACTGAAAGATGTAAATAATTATGGAACAAAAAAAAGCAGTGGGAGACCTTCCGCGATTAGTACTCGTGAAAAACGTGCAATTTTACGTGCCGCGTCAAATTCGCTTCTCACGTCACGTGAAATTGCAGAAAAAGTTGGCGTAAAAACTAATCCTCGGAATGTCAGACGTGTACTACAACAATCCGCGCACATAAAGCGGATGAAATTAAAACGAAGACCAGCTCTAAAGCAGATTCACAAGGAGCATCGATTATATTTTGCAAAAGAACATATACGGTGGAACAAGAAGTGGAGGAAAGTTATATTTACAGATAAAAAAAGATTTAATTTAGATGGCCCAGATGGATTCAATTTTTACTATCATGATGTAAGAAAAAAAAAATTGTCACAAATACGGCGTCAAATGGGTGGAGGTAGCATTATGCTTTGGGCAGGTATTGGGTATAACGGAAAGACTGATTTAATATCAATTCGCAGCAAGATGAATGCTATAACCTATCGTAATTTGATACAAAATCAAATTGCAAAGTACGCAACACATATTGCGAGACAAGATTTTATTTTTCAGCAAGATAATGCTGCAGTTCACACCGCTAAGGTTGTGAAAGAATATTTTTCAACAGAAAATATTGCAGTTTTGGACTGGCCTGCATGCTCCCCCGATTTAAACATAATCGAAAACTGTTGGAGTAAATTAAGCAATGCCGTTTATAGAGAAAATAGGCAATTTGAAAGTATTAATCAGTTAAAAAAGTGCCTTGAAGAGGAATGGAGAAATATATCGCTGGATTATATTAGAAAACTATATCGTTCTTTGCCGAAACGAATGCTGGAGGTGGTGGAGAATAAGGGAGGATCCACACATTATTAAATTTTAAAAGGTTTTTTATTTTTGTACAATTTAGTAGATAATAAACACTACAACTTTTGAAAGTGTGCTATCATTTCGCCGACCGGATTTCACAATCATTGTTGATAAATACAAGAGGAATAGCGAAGATACAGTTTCAAGCTCATATACCTTATTACTACAAGGTACTGTTTATATGCCATTCGTCAAACTTGGGAAATTCGGACTCTATCTATGAGAAATTAATGATAGCACACATGTGCTATCTTTTTGTCCAAGGGTGTACGTAATCAGATAATACTGTATAACGTTACACGTCAGTACGTTATAGTACATAACGTTATACGTTAATACGTAATAGTATATAACGTTATACGCCATTACGTAATAGTATATAACGTTATACGTTATTACGTAGTAGTATATTACGTTATACGTTAGTACGTAATAGGATATAACGTTATTCGTTATAAGGTAATACTTCATAACGTTATACGTCATAAGGTAATACTACATATCGTTATACGGAATTACCTAATAGTATATAACGTTATACGTCATTACGTAATAGTATATACCGTTATACGTTATTTCGTAATAGTATATTACGTTATACGTCATTGCGTAATAGTAAATAATGTTATACGTCATTACGTAATGGTATATAACGTTTTACGTTATTACGTAATAGTATATAACGTTATACGTCATTACGTAATAGTATATAACGTTATACGTTATTACGTAATAGTTTATATCGGTATACGTCATTACGTAATAGTATATAACGTTATACGTCATTACGTAATAGTATATACCGTTATACGTTAGTACGTAATAGTATATAACGTTATACCTTAGTACGTAATAGTATATAACGTTATACGTTATTACGTAATAGTATATAACGTTATACGTCATTACGTAATAGTATATACCGTTATACGTTATTACGTAATAGTATATAACGTTACACTTCATTACGTAATAGTATATACCGTTATACGTTATTACGTAATAGTATATTACGTTATACGTCATTGCGCAATAGTATATAACGTTATACGTTATTACGTAATAGTATATAACATTATACGTTATTACGTAGTAGTATATTACGTTATACGTTAGTACGTAATAGGATATAACGTTATTCGTTATAAGGTAATACTTCATAACATTATACGTCATAAGGTAATACTACATAACGTTATACGTCATTACCTAATAGTATATAACGTTATACGTCATTACGTAATAGTATATACCGTTATACGTTATTACGTAATAGTATATAACGTTATACGTCATTACGTAATAGTATATAACGCTATACGTTTTTACGTAATAGTGGATAACGTTATACGATATCATGTAATAGTATATTACGTTATACGTTAGTACGTAATAGGATATAACGTTATACGTTATAAGGTAATACTACATAACGTGATACTCCATAACGTAATACTATATAACGATATACGTTAGTACGTAATTGTATATAACGTTATACGTCATTGCGTATTAGTATATAACGTTGCACGTCATACGGTAATACTATATAACGTTATACGTTAGTACGTAATAGCATATAACGTTATACGTCATAAAGTAATACTACATAACGTTATACGTCATTACGTAATATTGTATAACGTTACACGTTAGGACGTAATCGTATATAACGTTGTACGGCATACGGTATTACTACATAACGTTATACGTGATTACGTAATAGTATATATCGTTATACGTTATTACGTAATTGTTTATAACGTTATACGTTAGTACGTAGTAGCATATAACGTTATGCGTTATAAGGTAAGACTACATAACGTGATACTTCATAACGTAATACTATATAACGATATACGTTAGTACGTAATTGTATATAACGTTATACGTCATTGCGTATTAGTATATAACGTTGCACGTCATACGGTAATACTATATAACGCTATACGTTAGTACGTAGTAGTATATAACGTTATACGTTAGTACGTAATAGGATATAACGTTATTCGTTATAAGGTAATACTTCATAACGTTATACGTCATAAGGTAATACTACATAACGTTATACGTCATTACCTAATAGTATATAACGTTATACGTCATTACGTAATAGTATATACCGTTATACGTTATTACGTAATAGTATATTACGTTATACGTCATTGCGTAATAGTATATAATGTTATACGTCATTACGTAATAGTATATAACGTTATACGTTATTACGTAATTGTTTATAACGTTATACGTTAGTACATAGTAGTATATAACGTTATGCGTTATAAGGTAATAGTATATAACGTTATACGTTATTACGTAATTGCATATAACGATATACGTCATTGCGTAATAGTATATAATGTTATACGTTATTACGTAATAGTATATAACGTTATACGTCATTACGTAATTGTTTATAACGTTATACGTTAGTACGTAATAGTATATAACGTTATACGTAATCAGGTAATACTGTATAACGTTACACGTCAGTACGTTATAGTACATAACGTTATACGTTAATACGTAATAGTATATAACGTTATACGTCATTACGTAATATTTTATAACGTTATACGTTATTACGTAATAGTATATAACGTTATACGTTATGACGTAATAGTATGTAACGTTATACGTTATTACGTAATAGTATATAACGTTATACGTCATTACCTAATAGTATATAACGTTATACGTCATTACGTAATAGTATATACCGTTATACGTTAGTACGTAATAGTATATAACGTTATACCTTAGTACGTAATAGTATATAACGTTATACGTTATTACGTAATAGTATATAACGTTATAAGTCATTACGTAATAGTATATACCGTTATACGTTATTACGTAATAGTATATAACGTTACACTTCATTACGTAATAGTATATACCGTTATACGTTATTACGTAATAGTAGATTACGTTATACGTCATTGCGCAATAGTATATAACGTTATACGTTATTACGTAATAGTATATAACATTATACGTTATTACGTAGTAGTATATTACGTTATACGTTAGTACGTAATAGGATATAACGTTATTCGTTATAAGGTAATACTACATAACGTTATACGTCATAAGGTAATACTACATAACGTTATACGTCATTACCTAATAGTATATAGCGTTATACGTCATTACGTAATAGTATATACCGTTATACGTTATTACGTAATAGTATATAACGTTATACGTTATTACGTAATAGTATATAACGTTATACGACATTACGTATTTGTTTATAACGTTATACGTTAGTACGTAGTAGTATATAACGTTATGCGTTATAAGGTAATACTACATAACGTGATACTTCACAACGTAATACTATATAACGATATACGTTAGTACGTAATAGTATATAACGTTATACGTTATTACGTAATAGTATATAACGTTATACGTCATTACGTAATAGTATATAACGTTATACGATATTACGTAATAGTATATAACGTTATACGTCAGTACGTAATAGTTTATAACGTTATACGTTATTACGTAATAGTATATAACGTTATACGTTATTACGTAATAGTATAATACGTAATACGTTAGTACGTAATAGTATATAAAATTATACGTAATCAGGTAATACTGTATAACGTTACACGTCAGTACGTTATAGTACATATCGTTATACGTTAATACGTAATAGTATATAACGTTATACGTCATTACGTAATATTTTATAACGTTATACGTTATTACGTAATAGTATATAACGTTATACGTCATTACGTAATAGTTTATAACGTTATACGTTATTACGTAATAGTATATAACGTTATACGTTATTACGTAATAGTATATAACGTTATACGTTATTACGTAGTAGTATATTACGTTATACGTTAGTACGTAATAGGATATAACGTTATTCGTTATAACGTAATACTACATAACGTTATACGTCATTACGTAATAGTATATAACGTTATACGTTATTACGTAATAGTATATAACGTTATACGTCATTACGTAATAGTATATAACGTTATACGTTATTACGTAATAGTTTATATCGTTATACGTCATTGCGTAATAGTATATACCGTTATACGTTATTACGCAATAGTATATTACGTTATACGTCATTGCGTAATAGTATATAATGTTATACGTCATTACGTAATAGTATATAACGTTATACGTTATTACGTAATAGTATAATACGTTATACGTTAGCACGTAATAGTATATAACGTTATACGTAATCAGGTAATACTGTATAACGTTACACGTCAGTACGTTATAGTACATAACGTTATACGTTAATACGTAATAGTATATAACGTTATACGGCATGACGTAATAGTATATAACGTTATACGTTATTACGTAGTAGTATATTACGTTATACGTTAGTACGTAATAGGATATAACGTTATTCGTTATAAGGTAATACTTCATAACGTTATACGTCATAAGGTAATACTACATAACGTTATACGTCATTACCTAATAGTATATAACGTTATACGTCATTACGTAATAGTATATACCGTTATACGTTATTACGTAATAGTATATTACGTTATACGTCATTGCGTAATAGTATATAATGTTATACGTCATTACGTAATGGTATATAACGTTATACGTTATTACGTAATAGTATATAACGTTATACGTCATTACGTAATAGTATATAACGTTATACGTTATTACGTAATAGTTTATATCGGTATACGTCATTACGTAATTATATATACCGTTATACGTTATTACGCAATAGTACATAACGTTATACTTTAGTACGTAATAGTATATAACGTTATACGTCATTACGTAATGGTATATAACGTTATACGTTATTACGTAATAGTATATAACGTTATACGTCATTACGTAATAGTATATAACGTTATACGTTATTACGTAATAGTTTATATCGGTATACGTCATTACG